>NC_057798.1:175400314-175700802 GCF_018294505.1 Triticum aestivum | reverse complement strand
GAGGAGGAGGGTAGTATGGTGGAGGAGAGAAGGGAAGATGGAGTGGAGGAGAGGAGGAGATGGAGTGGAGGAGAGGTGGAGTGGAGGAGAAGAATGAAGAGGTAAGGAGGAGAGGACACGCCCAGCCATATATACGGCATAGTAATGGCGCACCGTGGGCAGGTGCGCCATTACTATTTTTTTATTTTTATTTTATTTTTTTTTGAATTTTGAAGGCGGGAAGATACTAATGGCACACCATGGGCAGGTGCGCCATTAGTAACTTTTTTTATTTTTTTGATTTATTTTGAATTTTGAAGGCGGGAAGATAGTAATGGCGCACCATGGGCAGGTGCGCCATTAGTAAGTTTGAATTTTTTTTTGAATTTTTTTGCCTCTCCAGATCTTAAAAGCCCTGAGGGAGTCCTGGACTAGGGGGTGTCCGGACAGCCGGACTATCATTATCCGCCGGACTCCAAGACTACGAAGATACAAGATTGAAGACTCTGGCTCGTGTCCGGATGGTACTTTCCTTGGCGTGGAAGGCAAGCTTGGCGATACGGATATGTAGATCTCCTACCATTGTAACCGACTCTGTGTAACCCTAGCCCTCTCCGGTGTCTATATAAACCGGAGGGCTTTAGTCCGTAGGACAACATACATTACAACAATCATACCATAGGCTAGCTTCTAGGGTTTAGCCTCCTTGATCTCGTGGTAGATCTACTCTTGTACTACCCATATCATCAATATTAATCAAGCAGGACGTAGGGTTTTACCTCCATCGAGAGGGCCCGAACCTGGGTAAAAACATCGTGTCCCTCGTCTCCTGTTACCATCCGCCTAGACGCACAGTCCGGGACCCCCTACCCGAGATCCGCCGGTTTTGACACCGACATTGGTGCTTTCATTGAGAGTTCCTCTGTGTCGTCACCGATAGGCTTGATGGCACCTTCAACCTGCAACGCTGTCCAGGGTGAGACTTTTCTCCCCGGACAGATCTTCGTATTCGGCGGCTTCGCCCTGCGGGCCAATTCACTTGGCCATCTGGAGCAGATCAAAAGCTACACCCCTGGCCGTCAGGTCAGATTTGGAAGCTTAAACTTCACGGCCGATGTCCGCGGAGACTTGATCCTCGACGGACTCGAGCCACAGCCAAGCGCGCCGCACTGTGACGATGGGCATGATCTAGCTCTGCCGCCGAACAGTGCCTTGGTGGCCGCACACGGATCCGCTTCGGCCATTAGCCCGGAGCCGATCGCCCAGATCGAGGGCCGGTGGATAGACGCCGCCCTGGGGGCTCCAACGTCCACGGCGATGGAGCCGAACACTAATCTTGTCCCCTGCGAAACTCGTGATTCCGAGGCGCCGGACTCCTCACGGGACTCCGAACCTCCCGCGCCCCTGCCAATCGATCCGGATTGGGCGCCGGTTATGGAATTCACCACCGCGGACATCTTCCAATGCTCGCCTTTTGGTGATATCTTGAATTCACTAAAGCATCTCTCGTTATCAGGAGAGTCCTGGCCGGATTATGGCCAGGATGGTTGGGATACGAACGATGAAGAAATTCAGAGCCCACCCACCACCCACTTTGTAGCCACTGTCGACGATCTAACCGACATGCTAGACTACGACTCCGAAGACATCGACGCTATGGACGACGATGCCGGAGACGAACAGGAACCAGCGCCCACAGGGCACTGGAAGGCCACCTCGTCATATGACGTATACATGGTGGATACCCCAAAAGATGGGGACGGCGAAGAAACAGCGGAGGCAGATCCCTTAAAGAAACAGCCCAAGCGCCGGCGTCAGCGGCGCCGCTCTAAATCTCGCCACAGCAAGAATGGAGATTCCGGCACAGGAGATAATAATACTCCAGAGAGTGCCGAAGACAATCCCCTCCAGCAAGACTCAGCGCAGGAGGATGCAGAAGCAAGCCCTCATGAGGGGGCGGCAGACGAAGAGGTTGAGGATCATAATTATATGCCTCCCTCCGAAGACGAAGCAAGCCTCAACGATGACGAATTCGTCGTACCCGAGGATCCCGTCGAACAAGAACGCTTCAAGCGCAGGCTTATCGCCACAGCAAACAGCCTAAAGAAAAAGCAGCAGCAGCTTCAAGCTGATTAGGACCTGCTGGCCGATCGATGGACCAAGGTCCTCGCGGCCTAAGAGTATAAACTCGAACGTCCCTCCAAAAGTTACCCAAAACGCAAGCTGCTCCCCCGATTAGAGGAGGAAGCATACGTACCTCCATCACCAGCGCACGATATGGCTGACCGACCACCCCGTGGTCGTGACAGAGAGGCATCCAGGCCCCCAGCCAAGACCATACCCCGGCATCGCTCCAAAAGTACGAAGCCAAGAGGGAACGCGCCGGACTTGCGATACATATTGGAGGACAAAGCAAGGCAATCCAGATCCATCTATGGATCACGTGGGCGCCCTACGACCCACGACGAATACCGTCGTGCCGGATACAATAACCCCGGCCGGGCCGAACACAGCAGACAGCGCTCTCTCAAGCTGCGTCGCGATATCGCTCAATACAGGGGCGCCGCACACCCGTTATGCTTCACTGACGAAGTAATGGATCATCAGATCCCCGAAGGGTTTAAACCCGTAAACATCGAATCTTACGATGGCACAACAGACCCCGCGGTGTGGATCAAAGACTATCTTCTCCACATCCATATGGCCCGCGGCGACGATCTCCACACCATAAAGTACCTCCCACTCAAGCTTAAAGGACCAGCTCGGCATTGGCTTAACAGCTTGCCCGCAGAGTCAATTGGGTGTTGGAAAGACCTGGAGGCCGCATTCCTTGATAACTTCCAAGGCACATATGTGCGACCACCAGACGCCGATGACCTAAGCCACATCATTCAGCAGCTAGACGAATCGGCCAGACAATTCTGGACACGGTTCTTGACGAAGAAAAATCAAATCATCGATTGTCCGGACGCAGAGGCCCTTGCAGCCTTCAAACATTCCATCCGGGACAAATGGCTAGCCCGGCACCTGGGGCAGGAAAAGCTGAAATCCATGGCAGCCCTCACATTGCTAATGACCCACTTTTGTGCGGGAGAGGATAGCTGGCTAGCCCGCAGCAACAATCTCCGTAAAAATTCTGGCAGTCCGGATACTAAGGACAACAACGGCAGGTCACGACGAAACAAAAACAAGCGCCGAATTAACGGCGACGATAAGGAGGATACGGCGGTCAATGCCGGATTCCGAGGCTCTAAACCCGGTCAACGGAAGAAGCCATTTAAAAGAACCATTCCGGGTCCGTCCAACCTGGACCGAATACTCGACCGCTCATGCCAGATACATGGCACCTCTGAAAAGCCAGCTAACCACACCAATAGAGATTGCTGGGTGTTCAAGCAGGCCGGCAAGTTAATTGCCGAAAACAATGACAAGGGGCTAAATAGCGACGACGAGGAAGAGACCCGGCCGCCAAACAAGAGAGGACAGAAGGGTTTTCCCCCACAAGTACGGACGGTGAATATGATATACGTGACCCACATACCCAAGAGGGAGAGGAAATGCGCACTAAGGGACGTCTATGCGATGGAGCCAGTCGCCCCAAAGTTCAACCCATGGTCCTCTTGTCCGATCACTTTCGATCGAAGAGACCATCCGACCAGCATACGCCATGGCGGATTCGCCGCATTGGTCTTAGACCCAATCGTCGATGGGTTCCACCTCACGAGAGTCCTGATGGACGACGGCAGTAGCCTGAACCTGCTTTATCAGGATACAATGCGCAAAATGGGCATAGACTCATCAAGGATTAAACCTACAAAGACAACCTTTAAAGGTGTCATACCAGGAGTGGAAGCCAACTGCACAGGCTTAGTCACACTAGAAGTGGTCTTTGGATCCCCGGATAATTTCCGGAGCGAAGAGTTAATCTTCGACATAGTCCTGTTTCGCAGCGGCTATCACGCTCTGCTCGGGCGAACCGCGTTTGCCAAATTCAACGTGGTGCCGCACTATGCATACCTAAAGCTCAAGATGCCAGGCCCTCGTGGAGTCATCACGGTCAATGGGAATATGGAACGCTCCCTCCGAACGGAGGAACATACAGCGGCTCTCACGGCAGAAGTACAGAGCAGCCTTCTAAGGCAATTCTCGAGTCCGGCCGTTAAACGGCCGGATACAGCAAAGCGCGCCCGGAGCAATCCCAACCAAGACCACCTGGCGCGATCAGAGCACGCGTAGCAATGCGGCCCCAACCCTCGCCCGCGTATGATCGCAAGAATAACACTCCGCGTACATCATTACGCTTTGGAGATACCATGGGCACAGGGGAGGGGGCACGATCACAACGGACCCAGAGTGCGGTTCGACCACACCGGGGGCTCACAAATGTGCCCCTCTTTTTTATTATTTTTCTTCTTTTTTGTACACAGGACTCTGTTAACCAGAAGCCCTGTCCGGCGATGAACCTGCCGAACTCATGATGCAACAGTCAGGGACTAAAGAAGGCTGCGTCGAACTCTCAGGTGGTCTCAATTACGAGCATTAAATTCAATTATATACACCAAATCCGTAGCTCATCCCTGGAGGGGGACATGTTTATTTAGTCCAAATCCCTTGCTTACCGCACTATTTGTATCAGTCCGCTCTACCAGCAGACTTTTGCTTTCATTAATAATGCAGCGCCTTTATGATCGCAATTGCATTACATTTTATATATATATGCTCATTATATGACATCTGGCACCCGTATATTTTGGTACGACATAATACACCAGGGGCTTATGTTCCCCACTCTATGGTGTGATATAGTCCGAACACTTTCACAAGTGCGGCACCCCGAACTTATAGCATTATATGAATCGGCTCCGAATCATGTCTTGGGTCAATAGTTGGGTTTGCCCAGCTCCCACGTTTTGGTGCCTTACGTTCCATTCTGTTGGCTAAGGTGGCACTGGGAGAACCACTGCGATTGCGCCCCGGTTGAGCTGGGTTAACGCCTCAGTGGAGAAAGCTAAAACTGACTAGCATGATAAGGCGAGAGACTGGTCGCTGTTCGAGAGGTTTTTCGGGTCCTTAAAGACTCACGCCGCTTCGAGCGAAGTTCCGGATAATGTCCGATGAAGGCGTGGATAGCGCCCCGGATTCGGTCTTCCGAATACCAGGGGCTTCGCCGAAATTTAAAATTATAGAATTCTATGGCTAAGTGAGAGTGTTCAAGCATTATAAGTCCGGTTGCCTTGTTCGTCGTGTTGAGCGCCTCCCTAGATGGACCCAAAAATGGGAACAAGAGTGCTCAAGTTTATCCCGAACACCCCAGCACTTGTGGCTTGGGGGCTGAAGCTAACGACTTGCCATCTCTCAGATTTTATAAACGGCCGCACAGAAGGTAATATTTTAAATTAAACAAGCGTTGCTCATGGCGCATATGAACGAAGTTTTCAGCGCACAGGATAAATAAACAGCGAGTTCACTCAAAGATTACATTTCGGGAGCACTCATCTGCAATATTGCAGGCTCCCTTCAGGACAATTTTATAATACTTCTCCGGCGTGCGATACTCCTTGCCCGGCGGCGGTGGGTCCGTGAGAAGCTTCTCCGCATCCAATTTGCCCCATTGCACCTTTATGCGGGCAAGGGCCCGACGAGCACCTTCGATACAGGCGGAGCGCTTGACTACATCCAGCCTGGGGCATGCATCCATCAGTCGCCGCACGAGGCCAAAGTAGCTACCAGGCATGGCCTGTCCAGGCCACAGCCGGACTATGAGGCCCTTCATGGCCTCCTCAGCTACCTTGTGGAGTTCGACCAGCTGCTTCAGCTGGTCGCTTGGGGGCACCGGATGGCCGGCCTCAGTATATTGAGACCAGAAGACCTTCTCCGTCGAGCTCCCCTCCTCGCCACGATAGAATGCGGCGGCATCAGACACACTACGCGGCAGATCTGCAAACGCCCCTGGAGAGCTCCGAATTCGGGTAAGTGTCAGGTAGTTCACATTAACATGCCTGCTTTGCATGAAAAACGCCTTACCCGCCGCTATCTTCTTTATGTCCTCAACCTCCTAAAGGGCCTTATGGGCCTCGGCCTTGGCGGACTTGGCACTTTTGAGAGCCGAGGCAAGCTCGGACTCTCGAGTCCTGGAGTCACGCTCCAAACTCTCATGTTTTTCCATGAGAACCTGGAGCTCTTGCCGAACTTCCGCCACCCGTGCCTCTTGCTTTTCTCGCTCAGCCCATTCCGCGGCCGCACTACGTTCGGCCGCGGACACAGCATCCTTCAGGGCTGCCACCTCGTTAGTGGCCTCTGCAATGCACATATTATCCTTGTTAATTTTATTTGCAACCAAAATCCTTTTCTGTAAGGTACTTATTCAAAGAGGTGTTACTCACCTTCTTTTTCCTCGAGCTGCTTCTTTGCATGGCCGAGCTCTTGCTCGGACCGCTCGAGTTCCTTCTTCAGCACGTCAACCTCCGCCATTAGTGCGGCAGAGGTCAGCAGTGCAGCCTGCAAACCCATATTGACATATTTTAGGCAAACCTGCGTATATCTTGTTATAGATCCTTAGTCCGGCTTTTCTTTCCAAACACCGAACTAAGCATCAGGGGCTACTGTCTATGCGGTATTACATTACATAATTTTAACTTTTTTACCTCAAAGCCTGTTAAAAGGCTGCTGCAGGCTTCGGTCAGCCCGCTCTTAGCGAGCTGAACCTTCTCAATCACCGCACTCATGATAGTGCGGTGTTCTTCCTCGATGGAAGCGCCTTTAAGCACCTCCAGCAGGTTATCCGGCGCCTCCGGTTGGACGGAGGCCGCCGGCGTCACGGTCCTGCCCTTCTTTCGAAGGGCCCGTTTGCCAGACTCTGGAACCACTGCGGGTTCCGATGTAGAGTCCGGCACGAAGTCCGGGGGGCTGCCTGACGGCGCCTCCGGAGCCTCCTCCTGATGGGTCCCTCTTTGGGATCCCACCTCGACGTCCTCGTCGGCGCGTGGGGTGGAGGCAGTCGGGATGGAATTCACATCCGACGAGGCCAATGACCCGCTCGATGAGTCGGGGAGATCATCATTGGCCGGACTACGGGCAGAATGCGGCGTTAGAAGGATACTACGCGACATAAAAGAAATTACACATCAAGGATCCGGATACTTACGATCTTGCCGGACGCCTGGCCCTTGGAGGCCACCCATCCTCACCAACGCTGATGTTGGCGGAACTGTCCGGGGGGATAGTTCTCCCCCTCTTGGACCCTTCGGCCTCCCCGATGGGGGAAGCCTTCCTTTTCTTCTCTCCCTCCTTCGGGAGAGAGTACTCCTCTTCCTCGTCTTCGGGGGAGGAGTCCTCGTCGTCGTCAGACGCCTGATTGCGGGAACTCTTTCGAGTCCCCGTGGCCACCTTCTTGGCCTTCTTCTCCGGCACCACGTGCGGTGTCGGAACCAGCAGCCCTGTTAAACGGGCGTCCGCTGGGTCTTCTGGCATGGGAGCCGGGCTGATGAGCAGCTTGGCCTTCTCCATCCATTCCTGTCAAAGGAAGAGGCAGTATGAAACCTCACTAGAGTCAATCTAATTATCACAAGTGTCCCGTAATGGGGTTGAATCACTTACCTCGTCAGTTGGATGCTGCGAGCTGAATCCGCGGTCTTCGGTCACGGACGCGAGGACTTCGGCGCCCTTGAACAGCACCCTCCAGGCGCCTTCGTATGTTGTATCGAAGAGCCCGCTTAGCGCCTGGTGCTGTTCCGGATTGAACTCCCACAAATTAAATGCCCGTTCTTGGCATGGGAGGATCCGCCGGATGAGCATGACTTGGACCACGTCGACGAGCCTGAGCCTATTGCTCACCATCTTCTTGATACATGCTCGGAGTCCCGTCACCTCCATCGGATTCCCCCACAGCAAGCCCTTCTCTTTCCAGGAGGTGAGCTGCATGGGGATGCCAGATCTAAACTCGGGGGCCGCCGCCTATGTGGATTTGCGCGGCTCGGTGACATAAAACCACCCCGATTGCCACCCCATGACGGACTCCACGAAGGTCCCTTCCAGCCAAGGGACGTTGGGCAATTTGCCCAACATGGCACCTCCGCATTCCGCTTGCGTACCCTTCACAACCTTCGGCTTGACGTTGAAGGTCTTGAGCCACAGGCCGAAGTGGGGCATGCAGAGGAAGGCCTCGCACACGACGATAAACGCCGAGATGTTGAGGATAAAGTTCGGCGCCAGATCGTGGAAATCCAGGCCATAGTAAAACATGAGCCCCCGGACAAATGGATGGAGCGGAAAGCCCAGTCCGCGGAGGAAGTGGGGAAGGAAGACGACCCTCTCATGAGGCCCGGGGGTAGGGATGAGCTGCCCCTCGTCGGGCAGCCGATGCGCGATATCGCCGGAAAGGTATCCGGTGCTGCGCAGCTTGGTGATGTCCTCCTCCTTGACGGTGGAGGCTAACCATTTACCTCCCACTCCGGACATATTCGGAGAAGGTCGAGGCGAGATGCGCGAGCTCGGGCGTTGGAGCTTGAGTTCGCGGGGATGGATAAGCAAAGGAGGAAGAAGGCGTAGGTGAGAAGGTGAATCCTTATCCCTTATATATAGGCGGACAAAACTATACGTCCCCCACCAGCCTGGTAAAACTCGCTTATCTCCCAAGCGCCACCATCAATGGCGCGGTTGGGTTACCCACGCACGTATTGATGAGAATCCCGGAATAAGGGGAACACGATCTCTGCTTCGACAAGACGTGCCAAGGAAACCGCTTCGCTAAACATGCTGAGGTGGTATAGTAATTCGAACAAAGGCCTTGTGGCAGTGTGATGTCACGCCGCATAATACGTCAGCAGATCAAACTAAGTGTACATTTTATTCACTCTACGGTGGAATGTGGAATTTATTTTGCAGAGCCGGACACTATCCTGGTGTTCATGATCTTCTCTGGATTATTCAAGGGAGGAACCCGCCTTGCAATGCCGAACATTATGCACACCGGACTTATCGTCATTGAAGACTGGTTCAGGGGCTACTGAGGGAGTCCTGGACTAGGGGGTGTCCGGACAGCCGGACTATCATTATCCACCGGACTCCAAGACTACGAAGATACAAGATTGAAGACTCCGGCTCGTATCCGGATGGTACTTTCCTTGGCGTGGAAGGCAAGCTTGGCGATACGGATATGTAGATCTCCTACCATTGTAACCGACTCTGTGTAACCCTAGCCCTCTCCGGTGTCTATATAAACCGGAGGGCTTTAGTCCATAGGACAACATACATTACAACAATCATACCATAGGCTAGCTTCTAGGGTTTAGCCTCCTTGATCTCGTGGTAGATCTACTCTTGTACTACCCATATCATCAATATTAATCAAGCAGGACATAGGGTTTTACCTCCATCGAGAGGGCCCGAACCTGGGTAAAAACATCGTGTCCCTCGTCTCCTGTTACCATCCGCCTAGACGCACAGTCCGGGACCCCCTACCCGAGATCCGCCGGTTTTGACACCGACAAGCCCCGTATCTTTTTTTCTGTTAGGTTTTTGAGGATTTTGAAAATGTTTAACGGGGTTCCCCCAGTTAAATTCGGATATAACTTTTCGAGTAGATGATTTTTCATATAAAAAACTTTTTCATCCGAGTTCGTATGCAAAAGTTATGCCCATTTTTACAAATTCTCGAGAGATTTTGCAAAAGAGTCGAAAATTCATGTTTGTAAATTTTGCTAACAACTAGACCACATATCACATGGGAATCTTATTTTCTTTCATTTTTTTGACATTTCTATCATTTTCTTTTATTTATTTTTGAAACTGAAAAGGCGGTCCACTGAGGGGGGTGCATTCGGGGGAATGTTTGGGCCAAATTACTAATGGCGCACCGTGGGATGGTGCACCATTACTAGTTGACTAGTAATGGCGCACCACTCCCACGGTGCGCCATTAGTAGTTTAAAAATAAAAATGAAAAAAAATGAAAAAAAATTGAAACATAATTACTAATGGCGCACCGTGGGAGTGGTGCGCCATTACTAGTTGAACTAGTAATGGCGCACCATCCCACGGTGCGCCATTAGTAGTTTTGAAAAAAAAAATTACTAATGGCGCACCGTGGATGTGGTGTGCCATTAGTATTTGCACACTAATGGTGCACCAACACATGGTGCGCCATTAGTATTTAGTAATGGCGCACCACATGTACAGTGCGCCATTAGTGTCCATATTGGCTATAGTTGTTTTTGTAGTAGTGTGGGCAAGATGACTAAAACTCCGTTCTCCGGAACAATGGAACGAGCTACTGACTAATTGGAAATAATACATACTGATGTATGCAGACCAACGAGTATTGAGGCTCATGGCGGGTATTGTTATTTTCTTACCTTCACAGATGATTTGAGCAGATATGGGTATATCTACTTAATGAAACATAAGTATGAAACATTTGAGAAGTTCAAAGAATTTCAGAGTGAAGTGCAAAATCATCGTAACAAGAAAATAAAGTTTCTACAATCTGATCGTGGAGGCGAATATTTGAGTTACGAGTTTGGTCTTCATTTGAAACAATGTGGAATAGTTTCGCAACTCACGCCACCTGGAACACCACAGAGTAATGGTGTGTCCGAATGTCGTAACCATACTTTATTGGATATGGTGTGATCTATGATGTTTCTTTCTAATTTACCGCTATCGTTTTGGGGTTATGCTTTAGAGACGGTTGCATTCACTTTAAATAGGGCACCGTCGAAATCCGTTGAGACGACGCCTTATGAACTGTGGTTTGGCAAGAAACCAAAGTTGTCGTTTCTTCAAGTTTGGGGTTGTGATGCTTATGTGAAAAAGCTTCAACCTGATAAGCTGGAACCCAAATCGGAGAAATGCGTCTCCATAGGATACCCAAAGGAAACTATTGGGTACACCTTCTATCACAGATCTGAAGGCAAGATATTTGTTGCTAAGAATGGATCCTTTCTAGAGAAGGAGTTTCTCTCGAAAGAAGTGAGTGAGAGGAAAGTAGAACTTGATGAGGTAATTATACCTTCTCCCGAATTGAAAGTAGTTCATCACATAAAGCAGTTCCAATGATTCCTACACCAATTAGTGAGGAAGCTAATGATGATGATCATGAAACTTCAGATCAAGTTACTACCGAACCTCGTAGGTCTTCCAGAGTACGGTCCGCACTAGAATGGTACGATAATCCTGTTCTGGAAGTCATGTTACTAGACCATCATGATCCAACGAACTATGAGGAAGCGATGATGAACCCAGATTCCGTGAAATGTCTTGAGGCCATGAAATCTGAGATGGGATCCATGTATGAGAACAAAGTGTGGACTTTGGTGGATTTGCCCAATGATTGGCAAGCCATAGAAAATAAATGGATGTTTAAGAAGAAGACTGACGCTGATGGTAATGTTACTGTTTACAAAGCTTGACTTGTTGTGAAAGGTTGTCGACAAGTTCAAGGAGTTGACTACGATGATACTTTCTCACCCGCAGCGATGATTAAGTCTGTCTGAATCATGTTAGCAATTTCCGCATTTTATGATTATGAAATTTGGCTGATGGATGTCAAAACTGCATTCCTTAATGGATTTCTTGAAGAAGCATTGTATATGGTGCAACCAGAAGGTTTTGTCGATCCAAAGCGTGCTAACAAAGTGTGCAAGCTCCAGTGATCCATTTATGGACTGGTGCAAGCCTCTCGGAGTTGGAATAAATGCTTTGATAGTGTGATCAAAGCATATGGTTTTATACAGACTTCCGGAGAAGCCTGTATTTACAAGAAAGTGAGTGGGAGCTCTATAGCATTTCTAATATTATATGTGGATGACATATTGTTGATTGCAAATGATACAGAATTTCTGGATAGCATAAAAGGATACTTGAATAAGAGGTTTCAATGAAAGACATCGGTGAAGCTGCTTACATATTGGGCATCAAGATCTATAGAGATAGACCAAGACACTTAATTGGACTTTCACAAAGCACATACCTTGATAAAGTTTTGAAATTCAAAATGGATCAGTCAAAGAAAGGTTCTTGCCTGTGTTACAAGGTGTGAAGTTGAGTCAGACTCAATGCCCAACCACTGCAAAAGATAGAGAGAAAATGAAAGTCATTCCCTATGCTTCAGCCATAGGTTCTATCATCCATGCAATGCTATGTACTAGACCTGAGGTGTGCCTTGCTATAAGTATAGCAGGGAGGTACCAAAGTAATCCAGGAGTGGAGCACTGGACAGCGGTCAAGAACATCCTGAAATACCTGAAAAGGACTAAGGATATGTTTCTCATTTATGGAGGTGACAAAGAGCTTGCCGTAAATGGTTAGGTCGATGCAAGCTTTGACACTGATCCGGATGACTCTAAGTCGCAATCCAGATACATATTTATATTGAATGGTGGAGCTGTCAGTTGGTGTAGTTCCAAGCAGAGCATCATGGCGGGATCTACGTGTGAAGCAGAGTACATAGCTGCTTCAGAAGCAGCAAATGAAGGAGTCTGGATGAAGGAGTTCATATCCGATCTAGGTGTTATACCTAGTGCATTAGTTCCAATGAAAATCTTTTCTGACAATACTGGTGCAATTTCCTTGGCAAAGGAATCCAGATTTCACAAGAGAACCAAACACATCAAGAGACGCTTCAATTCCATCCGGCATCAAGTTGCAGAGGGAGACACAGAGATTTGTAAAATACATACGGGGCAAGATCCGTATGTATTTTGCAAATCTCCATGTCTCCCTCTCCTCATTTATACACGGGGCAAGGGGGAACCCCAAAGCATAACAGTTATTCTCTTAGCCGTGTGCGGTGCCCCCCTCCACAGTTTAACAACTCGGTCATATCATCATAGTGCTTAGGCGAAGCCCTACACTAGCAACATCATCAACACCGTCACCACGCCGTCGTGCTGACGGAACTCTCCCTCGACCCTCTACTGGATCAAGAGCTCGAGGGATGTCATCGTGCTGAACGTGTGCTGAACACGGAGGTGCCGTATGTTTGGTACTTGGATCGGGTGGATCATGAAGACGTTCGACTACATCAAACGCGTTAACTAATGCTTCCGCTTTCGGTCTACGAGGTTACGTGGACACACTCTCGCGTCTCGTTGATATGCATCTCCTAGATAGATCTTGCATGATCTTAGGAATTTTTTTGAATTACTACGTTCCCCAACAATGTGATGAATAGAAATTTAGCTCCAAGTAAAATTACCGATGGTCATTAGAAGAAAGAGGGGATGCCTTCCGGGGCATCCCCAAGCTTAATTGCTTGGTACTCCTTGAATATTTCCTTGGGGTGCCTTGCGCATTCCCGAGCTTAGGCTCTTTTCACTCCTTATTCCTTCATCCATCATGATCTCGCCAAAACTTGAAAACTTCAATCACACAAAACTTAACAAAACCTTCGTGAGATCCGTTAGTATAACAAAGCAAATCACCACTTTAAGTACTGTTGCAAACCCATTCATATTTTATTATTGTATTATACCTACTATGTTCTAACTTTTCCATGGCTTATTTCCCCCTAATACAATCCATAGATTCATCAAAATAAGCACACACTGCAACAAAAACATAATCTGTCTAAAACAGAATAGTCTATAGTAATCTGGACTTTACCATACTTCTGTAACTCCAAAATTTCTGAAAAATAGGATAACGTGGGATTTTTTATCTAAATCATGTGAAAGCATCAAGAAATTATCGCATTCTAGAAGACCAGATCAATTCTGTTACTGGGCACAAAAGTTTCTATTTTCCAACAGGATCAGATCAACTATCACCCAAATCATCCAAAAGGCTTTACTTGGCACAAACACTAATTAAAACATAAAATACACAATCATAACAGAAGTATAATTGCATATATATTGAAGAACATAAAGAACACCAAAAAATCGAAGATAACAATAGGGTTGCCTCCCAACAAACGCTATCGTTTTATGCCCTTAGCTAGGAATAATGCACAGATTCAAGTATTGTCATCTTTAGTTTCCAACTCCTCAATTACACAACCATAATTTCTAGCATATGTATTTTTAATAATCACACTCCGGGGAACAAAATCAAGAGACGTATTTTTATAGATTGGTTCCTTTATCAAATCTACAAAACTGGGTGAACTCAAATCATCTTAAGATCGTTGCTACCAGAAGTGGCACCCTTATTCTTAGAAACATATGTAGACTTGGACTTCTTACTAGGAGGAGTCTTTTCCATAGTTTTAATGGAAGAAAAGGCTGAGCTCAAGTTACTAATTTTTTTTCCCAACTTATCAATTTGAGAGGGGCTCTCTTCTACCCTCTCGTTAGCTATGGGTCTTTTCTCTTTTAGTGTTTTAAGAGTGTCTCCTATCTTTGACCCAATTTGAGTAGCATGATTATGGATCTTTTTATCAAAATTTGCAATGTGTTCTACAGTGAGCATTTTCTTTTCAATAACATCTAGTCGCTGCATAACATGCTCAAGAGTTAAGATTGTTTCATTGACAATAATAGGTGGAGATCCCACTAAACTTCCCATACCATTAAAAGCATCAACAGTAGGACAACTCAAGAAATTACCCCCGGTGATAGTGTCAAGAACAAATCTATACCAAGTAGTAATGCCCGCATAAAAATTGCGAAGAAGAATAGTGGTAGATTTCTTGCGAATAGATCTATTATGAGCATTGCAAATCCGATACCAAGCATCTTTTAAATTCTCTCCTCCCCTTTGCTTAAAATTTAGAACTTCATTCTCAGAGGTGCATGTAGCAAGGTAAGAACTAGCCATAGCTATAAAGTGGGCAAGAAAGCAAGCAAAGGACCGACCAAGAAAAAAAAAGGCAAACCGAAAATGTTTTTGTATTTTTGCAACAAAAATTAGAAGTGGGTGAGATGAAAACGAGAGGCAAATGGCAAATAAAGTAAATTGCAAGGAGATGACAGTTTATGCGTAGGTACTTGATAGATGTTGATGATGTCTCCCCGGCAACGGCACTAGAAATTCTTCCTGATTGCTTGTAGTATGCGCTGGTAATTCCCCGAAGAAGAGGGGATGGTGCAACACAACAACGGTAAGTATTTCCCTTAGTTATGAAACCAAGGTTACCAATCCAGTAGGATAACCAAGCAACACTATGTAAACAGGACCTGCACCCAAACAACAACAACTTGCAACCCAACGCGTGAAGGGGTTGTCAATCCCTCAATGGTATTGAGATAGATTAAAATTGTATGAGATTGGATAAACAGATCTAGCAAAAACACACACAAAAATTAAATAAATAAAAATTGAAGCAAGGTATATTTGGTTTTAATATGATAGGAAATTAGACCCGGGGCCGTAGTTTTCACTAGAGGCTTCTATCAACAAAGTAGCATACGATGGGTAAACAAATTACTGTTGGGAAATTGATAGAAAAGCAAATAATTATGACGATATCCAAGGCAATGATCATGTATATAGGCATCACGTCCAAGATTAGTAGACGGAAACGATTTTGTATCTATTACTATTACTCCACACATCGACCGCTATCCAGTATGCATCTAATGTATTAAGTTCATGGAGGAACGGAGTAATGCAATAAGAACGATGACATGATGTAGACAAGATAAACTCACATATGAATAAACCTCATCTTGTTACCCTTAATAGCAACGATACATGCGTGTCATGTCTCCTTTCTGTCACTGGGATTGAGCACCGCAAGATCGAATCCATCACAAAGCACCTCTTCCCATGGCAGATAAATCAATCTAGTTGGCCAAACTGAACCAATAAATTGGAGAAGAAGTACGGAGCTATAATAGTCATGCATAAAAGATTTCAAAGAAGACTCAGATAGATCTCATCATAAACTCACAATTCATTGGATCCCAACAAACACACCACAAAAGGAGTTACATCAAATAGATCTCCAAGAATATCGAGGAGAACAGTGTATTGAAGATCAAAAAGAGAGAAGAAGCCATCTAGCTACTAACTACGGACCCGTAGGTCTGTGGTAAACTACTAACGCATCATCAGAGGGGCAACAAGGATGATGAAGAACCCCTTCATGATTGTTGCCCCCTCCAACAGAGTGCCGGAAAAGGCCTCTAGATTGGATCTCGTGGTTCTGGAACTTGCGGCGGCTAGAAAAGTGTTTCGTCGACTCCCCTAGGGTTTTTGGGATTTTAGAGTAGTTATAGAGGTGGAGGTAGGTCAAGAAGCTTCCCGATGGCTGCAGTACCCACCAGGGCACACGGGGGGCCTCTGGCGCGCCTTGGTCCCTAGTGGGCCCCATGGTCCTCCTCTCGTGTGCTCCTTTGGCTCCCTAGGTGTATTCTAGGCATAAAAAATCTCCAAAAAGTTTTGTGGCATTTGGACTTCGTTTGTTATTAATATTCTACAAAGTAAAAAACAAGCAAAAAACAGCAACTGGCACTGGGCACTATGCCAATAGGTTAGTCCCAAAAAATGATATAAAGTTGCTAGTAAATGTATATAAAACGTCCAAGATTGATAATATAATAGCATGGAACAATCAAAAATTATAGATACGTTGGAGACGTATCACTTTGGTTTCTTGCCAAACCACAACTCATACGGTGTCGTCTCGACGGACTTAGACGGTGCCCTATTTAAAGGGAATGCGGCTGTCTCTAATGCATAACCACAAAACGATAGTGGCAAATTGGTAAGAGACATCATAGAACGCACCATATCCAATAGAGTACAATTATGGCGTTCAGATACACCATTACGCAGTGGTGTTCCAGGTGGCGTGAGCTATGAAAAAATTCCACACTCACTTAAATGCATACCAAACTCGTAACTCAAATATTCACCTCCACGATCAGATCGTAGAAACTTTATTTTCTTGTTATGATGATTCTCCACTTCACTTTAAAATTCCTTGAACTTTTCAAAGGTTTCAAACTTGTGTTTCATTATGTAAATATACCCATATGTACTCAAATCATCTGTGAAGAAGAAAATAATGATATCCATGTGTGCTTCAACACTCATCCAACCACATACATTGGTATGTATTATTTCCAATGAGTCACTAGCCCGCTCCATTGTTCCGGAGAACGTAGTTTTAGTCATCTTGCCCATAAGGCATGGTTCACATGTCTCAAGTGATTCATAATCAAGAGATTCCAAAAGTCCACCAGCATGGAGTTTCTTCATGCGCTTTACACCAATATGGCCTCAGCCGCAGTGCCACAAATATGTGGTACTATCATCATTAACTTTGCATCTTTTGGCATCAATATTATGAATAAGTGTATTACTACAATCGAAATTCAACAAGAATAAACCATTCATAAGGGGTGCATGACCATAAAAGATATTACTCATATAAATAGAATAACCAGTATTCTCTGACTTAAATGAATAAACGTTTTGCAATAAACAATATCCAAATATAATGTTTTATGCTCAACGCAAGCACCAAATAACCATTATTTAGGTTTAATACTAATCCCGAAGGTATTAGGAGCGTTACGATGGTGATCATACCAACCTTGGAGACACATCCAACACTCATCGTCACCTCGCCCTCAGCTAGTCTATGTTACTCCGCAACTCCTGCCTCGAGTTAGTAATATTAGCAACTGAATCGGTATCAAATACCCATACGCTACTACGAGCACTAGTGAGGTACACATCAATAACATGTATATAAAATATACCTATGTTGACATTGCCATCCTTATTATTTGCCAAGTACTTGGGGCAGTTCCTCTTCCCGTGACCATTCCCCTTGCATTAGAAACACTCAGTCTCAGTTTTGGGTCTAGCCTTGGGTTTCTTCACGGGAGCGGCAACTTGTTTGTCGTTCTTCCTGAATTTCCCTTTCTTTCCCTTGCCTTTCTTCTTGAAACTGGTGGTATTATTAACCATGAACACTTGATGCTCTTTCTTGATTTCTACCTTTGCGGCCTTAAGCATCGCGAATATCTTGGAGATCGATTTCTCCATACCTTGCATATTATAGTTCATCACAAGACCCTTATGGCTTGGTGGCAGTGATTGGAAGATTAACTCCCACTTGATTTAAGTGATTGTATCACCCAGACACTCTGAGCACATGCTCACTAACTTAGTTGTTCTCCTCCATCTTGCAGACAAAGAATTTCTCAGAGATCTTATACTTCTCAACATAGGCATGAATCTGAAATACCAATTTCAGCTCTTGGAACATCTCATATGCTCTGTGGCGTTCAAAATGTCTTTGCGGCCCTGATTTCTAAGTTGTAAAGCATGGAGCACCGAACTATCGAGTAGTCATCAGTACGTGCCTACCAGACGTTCACAACATCCACAGACGATGCTAGAGGGGTTGGACACCAAGCGGCGCATCAAGGACATAAGCCTTCTGTGCAGCAGTGAGGAAAATCCTCGAAATACGGACCTAGTCTGCATAATTGCTTACTATATATTTCAACTTAGTCTTTCTCTAGGAATATATTAAAACAGAGAACTACAACGCGAGCTATTGGTCTACAACATAATTTGCAAAGACAATTTAGACTATGTTCATCATAATTAGTTTAGTTAATCAAATTACTAATGAACTCTCACTTAAATCAACATCCCCCAAGTTGTCTAAGTGATACGTGATCCAAATCAACTAACCCATGTCTGATCATCACGTGAGATGGGGTAGTCGTCAATGGAGAACATCTCCATGTTGATCATATCTACTATATGACTCATGTTTGACCTTTCGGTCTCCTGTGTTCCAAGGCCATGTCTGTACATGCTAGGCTCGTCAAGTTTAACCCAAGTATTCTGCATGTGTAAAATTGGCTTACACCCGTTGTATGCAAACGTAGAGTCTATCATACCTGATCATCACGAGGTGCATCGAAACGATGAACTTTTGCAACAGTTCATTACTTCAGGAGAACACGATTTCTTGAAATTAAGTAAAGCGATCATCTTACAATGCTACCGTCGTCCTAAGCAAAACAAGATGCATAAAAAGATAAACATCACATGCAATCAATATATATGACATGATATGGCCATTATCATCTTGTGCTTTTGATCTCCATCTCCAAAGCACCTGGCATGATTCCCATGGTTGTTAGCATGACACCATGATCTCCATCATTGTGTCTTCATCGTGGTTCTCTCCACCAACTATTGCTTCTACAACTATTGCTACCTGATAGCGATAAAGTAAAGCAATTACATGGTGTTTAATGATTGACACACAGGCCATACAATAAATTAAATACAACCCTATGGCTCCTGTCGGTTGCCATACTCATCGACATGCAAGTCGTCAACCTATTACAAAACATGATCATCTCATACATCAACATATATCACATCATGTTTTGGCCATACCACATCACAACATGCCCTGCAAAAACAAGTTAGACGCCCTCTACTTTGTTGTTGCAATTTTTACGTGCCTACTAGGGCAAACTACAAGAACTGTTCTTATCTACGCAAAACCACAACGGTGATATACAAGTTGTCTTTTAACCTTCTACAAGGACCATCCTCATCAAATCAGATTCAACCAAAGTGGGAGAGATAGACACCCGCAAAGCCACTTTTATGCAATACAAGTTGCATGTCAGACAGTGTAACCGGTCTCATGTGCGTGGACATGTGAGGTTGGTCTAAGACGCTTCATCCCACAATATCGCCGAATCCAAATAAGACAAAGGAAGTAAGCAATTTGAACATCAAAGCCTGCAACAACTTTGTGTTCGACTCGTGCATATACATCTACGCATAGACCTAGCTCATGATGCCACTGATGGGGAACGAAGCATGAAAATCAAAAAAATTGCTACGGAACACCCAAGATCCAATCTAGGAGATGTATAGTAAAAGGAGGGGAGTGTGTCTACATACCCTTGTAGACCAAAAGCATTAGCGTCGCAATGCGGTTGATTTAGTCGTACTCTTCACCATCCAATCGCGATCCAGTCCAATCTAGTGCCGAACAAACGGCACCTACGAGTTTAGCACATGTACATCTCGACGACGTCCTCTCCTTCTTGATCTAGCAAGTGAGGGAGAAGAGGTAGATGAGATCTGAACCAGCACGACGTCATGGTGGTAGTGCTGACAGCGGAATTCCGGCAGGGCTTCGCCAAGCGCTCACGGAACATAGAGGAGGAGTAACATGAGGGAGACGGGGCAAGCGCAAAAGGGTGGCTGCCCCCAAAACCTCCCCACCTTTATATAGGCGTGGAGGGAGATGGTGGCTTGCCCTCTAATCCCCTAGGGTCATTGGCCAAGGGGGGAGGAAGGAAATCCCTCATTTCCTTCCCCACCGATTGCTACCCCCCTTTTTAGGGATCCTGATATTATCCCTTCGGGATATGATACTATTCCTTTTAACGGGGATCTTGGTGCACATAGAACAGAGGTCTGGGGCCTTTACCCACTACCCACGTTCATTTGGGTCACCGATACGTCTCCGTCGTATCTACTTTTCCTAACACTTTTGCTCTTGTTTTGGACTCTAATTTGCATGATTTCAATGAAACTAACCCAGACTGATGTTGTTCTCAGCAGAACTACCATGGTGTTGTTTTTGTGCAGAAATAAAAGTTCTCAGAATGGAACAAAAGTTTTTGGAGAATTATTTGACAATAAAAGAAAAATACTGGAGTCAAGAACCACCGGAGGGGAGCCCTGGCTGGGCACAAGACACCAGGCGCCCCCCCCCCCCATCTGGCGCGCCTTGGTGGGTTGTCCCCAACTCGTGGCCCCGCAGACCCTAATTCCGACGCTATAAATCCTATTTTCGGAGAACAAATCAGGACTGAGTAATTCCTTCGTAGGTGCTACTTCTTGAGCTTGCATTGGTTTTTCCCTTGAAGAGGAAAGGGTGATGTAGCAAAGTAGAGGTAAGTATTCCCCTCAGTTTGAGAACTGTGGTATCAATCCAGTAGGGGACAACGCATAAATCACTGAATACCTGCACAAACAATCAAACCAACTTGCACCCAACGCGATAAAGGGGTTGTCAAATGGTAAAAGCCATAGGTTTTTGGTATTTTGGTATTTACTTAACCGTTTATCTATCTTCATACGGTACTTAATGCAAAACTGAGAACTGATAGAGATAGATAAACGGTAAAGTAAATATTTTTGGTATTTTTGGTTTATAGATCAGAAAGTAAATGATTGCAAGAATAGTAGATCGGAAACTAGTATGATGTAAAAGAGAACTTATATGATGGAAGAAGACCCGAGGGCCATAGGTTTCACTAGTGGCTTCTCTCATGATAGAAAATAATACGACGGGTGAACAAATTACTGCCGAGCAATTGATTGAAAAGTGCAAGGTTATGATGATATCTAAGGCAATGATCATGAATATAGATATCACGTCCGTGTCAAGTAGACCAAAACGATTCTGCATCTACTACTATTACTCCACACATCGACCGACTCCTTCCAGCATCTAGAGTATTAAGTTCGTAAAGAACGGAGTAACGCATTAAGTAAGATGACATGATGTAGAGGATTAAACTCAATTAATATGATGAAAACCCCATCTTTTTATCCTTGATGGCAACATACAATACGTGCCTTACTGCCCCTACTGTCACTGGGAAAGGACACCGCAAGATTGAACCAAAATCTAAGCACTTCTCCCATTGCAAGCAAAACCAATCTAGTTGGCCAAACCAAACCGATAATTCGAAGAGACTTGCAAAGACACCAAATCATGCATATAAGAATTCAGAGAAGGTTCAAATAATATTCATAGATAAGCTGATCATAAGTCAACAATTCATCGGATCTCGGCAAACACACCGCACAAAGGTATTACATCTAATAGATCTCCAAGAACATCGAGGGGAACATGGTATTAAGAATCAAAGAGAGAGAAGAAGCCATCTAACTACTAGCTATGGACCCGTATGTCTGAGGTAAAACACGCTTCATCAGAAGGGTAATGGTGTTGATGTAGAAGCCCTCCATGATCGAATCCCCCTCCGACAAGACGCCAGAAAAGGCCCCTAGATGGGATCTCACGGGTACAGAAGGTTGCGGCAGTGGAAAAGTGTTTATGTTGATGCCCCTGTTGGTTTGGCAGTGTCGGTGTCAAAACCGGCAGATCTTGGGTAGCGGGTCCCGAACTATGCATCTAAGGATCAAAGGTAACAAGGAGGCAGGGGACACGATGTTTACCCAGGTTCGGGCCCTCTTAATGGAGGTAATACCCTACTTCCTGCTTGATTGACTATGATGAATATAGGGGTTACAAGAGTTGATCTACCTCCAGATCGTAATGGCTAAACCCTAGATGTCTAGCCTGTATAATTGTGATTGTCCCTATAGACTAAACCCTCCGGTTTATATAAGCACCGGAGGGGACTAGGTGTGTACAAAGTCGGTTTACAGAGGAAGGAAACTATTCATCTGGACGCCAAGCTTGCCGTCCATGCAAAGGCGAGTCCCATCCGAACACGGGAGGAGGCCTTCTGTTCTTGTATCTTCACGGCCCGTTAGTTCAGCCCATGTCACATAGGCCGGCTTCCTGAGGACCCTGACTCCCTCAGTAGCCCACGAACTTGCCTTCAATGACGATGTTGTATCCAGCTTTATGTCTTCGGCTTTTGCAAGGTAAGTTCCTCACCATGATTCATATAGTCCGACTTTTGCATTAAATATTATACCCTCCAGCTTCTGCGCCGCCGTCGCCTCGGCTTCCACATGGCAAATGAATACAAAGGGTCTAAGCATTTTTACTAATAACCCCTTCACCATGTAGATAAGGCTCTTATAAAAGAGAGATCGAATCTCAGATTCCATTCCTCACCAGAAGGAAATCCTTAGGGCTTGCCACAAGAAACCAGCCAAAGATGGCCAACGCTCCTTGCTCTTCCTCGCGTCCTCAAGGCCCTCAAGAAGGCAACTGGGAGAGCTGCTCGGTGTCCCACACTCAATTGGCCACGTTGCAGGTGCAGGGATACCTCCCTCCATCGGATCTGGTCCCCGTTCGAGCGGGATTAACCACCTATAATGGCGAAGCCCTGGCAGAGAAATTCCCCAATCCCAATCCAGGGGAGCGGGTGTGCTTTGTTTCCTTTCTGCTGAGGGGCGTGGGACTTCCAATCCACCCCTTCCTCTGAGGTCTTCTGGAGTACTACAGTCTCCAACTACACAACCTCACGTCGGGCTCCATTTTACATATCGCGAGCTTTGTTGCCCTTTGCGAGCTGTTCCTAGGCTGCGAGGCCCATTTCGATTTATGGAGGAAATACTTCTGCCTCGTCCCCTGCTCCCAGAAGGGATCTATTTTCAAGGTGGGCATCGCCGAAGTATGGTGCATAGGCCGAACAGGATACCTGCCCGATACTCCGAAGAAGGCATCCAAAAAGTGGCCCTCAGAGTGGTTCTATATTGACGACGTTGCCCTTCCGGACCCTGTCTGGCAAGGCCTTCCCGAATTCTCCTCTGCTCCTTTAAAGAAGCGCGCCAGCTGGCATCCCCGAAAGAGTTTTCCCATCATGACTCACCCACCGCAATGTATTGTGCTACCAAGGGGCAGCGCTCGCACCAGCGTACTACAGCAAAGGCGTCCTCTATGAAGACGACTCCCGCACAAGGCGCTTCTCGGAAAAGAAAGGCGAACAATGATACAGTTGGGCCCTCCTTGGTGTTAAAGAGGCATAATCCCTTAGTATGCATTCAATGGATAGACCGGACAATGACGTTCCCTGTGGTGTCATAATGCAGGAGGAGTGTGCGCCGGACTGCTTCCGGAGACCTAGCCGACCATGCACAGACTGATCCAGCCCCGACCCCTGCCACAAGGACTGGAAGGGATGTGGGGGAAATGCTGGTTTGTCATCTCTCGGAGGATTCAGATAATGTATCCGTCACAAATTCCGAAGTGGAGAGTGCGATGGGTCATAGGCGATGGAGAGCGGGTATGCGCGACCCACATTTTACCGAGGATGCTTTTAATGCTCTCAGCTCAGCGGATGCTTATATCCGAGCTGCTTGTGATGGAGTTGCTGGAGCCACTCACCAGCTTTCAAAGGATATGCGGATAAGAATTTTTGGGCAGATTTAATAATCATATGCCAGTAGCCCCCGAGTCTTAAAGCAGTTGGCCCAACTGATTTAAGAGTCGTTACCTTGTTAGGTACTAACGTAGAGGAACAAACAGTTATCCAAGGAGCTTGAAGAATGCCGAACAAAGTTGTCTACTGCTACTGCCAAACTCGAAGATTTAAAGAAATCCAAGAAGGCACCTGATGGTAAGTGCAGCAGCAGTTCGGAGATAAGACTCCATGAATACAACGAGGTGTCCTAATTATGCTAGTGTCTCATTGATAGGCTCGACAGATCGGCTGGAGGAGAAGCTAAGGGTTGCTCAAGCAGACAAACAACATGTCGAAGGGCAAGAAGTCGCTGGTCAATGTGTTTTGACATGGACCATTAGTGAGAAGAACAAACTTTAGGATGCCAACATCAAGCAGGACGAAGAACTGAAGGATTTGAGAACCCAATTATCGGATGCTTTGAAGGAGAACAAGAAATTGAAAGGCAGCATATTCAGTATACTTTGTAACCTATCAGTCAAGAATGGTTTACTGTTTGAATTTTTGACAAGTTTGCTTCTATAGGTGTGCTAACCGGACGTCCCGAAGGAGAAGTGTCCGGATTCCAAGGCGACCTACTACAAGAGCTGTCCAAAGTGCACGAGCGATCTCGGAAGGCAATGAGGAACATGGCTAAGGCTTTATGGCCATCCAATTCCCCTCCAGGGAGTATTGATGAGCTTGCGAATTTATTCAAGGGAGCCCGTCGCCGTTTGGAGCTATGGAAGATACCAGCATGTCGGGAAGGCGCTCGAGAAGCCTGGTCCATGGTAAAAACACGGTATACCAAGCTTGATCCGAATCATATGGCCCGGATCGGACCTCGTGTTGGAAATATGCCCTAGAGGCATTAATAAATTAGTTATTATTATATTTCCTTGTTCATGATAATCGTTTATTATCCATGCTATAATTGTATTGATAGGGAACTCAGATACATGTGTGGATACATAGACAACACCATGTCCCTAGTGATCCTCTAGTTGAGTAGCTCGTTGATCAATAGATGGTTACGGTTTCCTAACCATGGACATTGGATGTCATTGATAACGGGATCGTAGTTCGTATGCTAAAGATCGTAGTTCGTATGCTAAAGCTTTTCTAATGTCAAGTATCTTTTCCTTAGACCATGAGATTGTGCAACTCCCGGATACCGTAGGAGTGCTTTGGGTGTACCAAACGTCACAATGTAACTGGGTGGCTATAAAGGTGCATTACAGGTATCTCCGAAAGTGTCTGTTGGGTTGGCACGAATCGAGACTGGGATTTGTCACTCCGTGTAAACGGAGAGGTATCTCTGGGCCCACTCGGCAGGACATTATCATAATGTGCACAATGTGATCAAGGATTTGATCACGGGATGATGTGTTACGGAACGAGTAAAAGAGACTTGCCGGTAACGAGATTGAACAAGGTATCGGGATACCGACGATCGAATCTCGGGCAAGTATCATACCGCTAGACAAAGGGAATTGTATACGGGATTGATTAAGTCCTTGACATCGTGGTTCATCCGATGAGATCATCGTGGAACATGTGGGAGCCAACATGGGTATCCAGATTCCGCTGTTGGTTATTGACCGGAGAGTCATCTCGGTCATGTCTGCATGTCTCCCGAACCCGTAGGGTCTACACACTTAAGGTTCGGTGACGCTAGGGTTATAGAGATATTAGTATGCGGTAACCCGAAAGTTGTTCGGAGTCCAGGATGAGATCCCGGACGTCACGAGGAGTTCCGGAATGGTCCGGAGGTAAAGAATTATATATAGGAAGTGCTATTTCGGCCATCGGGACAAGTTTCGGGGTCACCGGTATTGTACCGGGACCACCGGAAGGGTCCGGGGGGTCCACCGGGTGGGGCCACCTGCCCCGGGAGGCCACATGGGCTGTAGGGGGTGTGCCTTGGCCTACATGGGCCAAGGGCACCAGCCCCAAGAGGCCCATGCGCCGAGAGAAGAGAAAAAGGGGAAGGCACCTTCGAGGTGCCTTGGGGAGGATGGACTCCTCCCCCCCTTGGCCGCACCCTTCCTTGGAGGAAGGGGCAAGGGCTGCGCCTCCCCCCTCTCCCTTGGCCCTATATATAGTGGGGAAAAGGAGGAGCAACCATACCTAAGGCCTGGCGCCTCCCTCTCCCTCCCGTGACACATCTCCCTCCTCCCGCAGCGCTTGGCGAAGCCCTGTTGGAATCCCGCTACTTCCACCACGCCGTCGTGCTGCTGGATCTCCATCAACCTCTCCCTCCTCCTTGCTGGATCAAGGCGTGGGAGACGTCTCCGTTCCGTACGTGTGTTGAACGCGGAGGTGCCGTCCGTTCGGTGCTAGGATCATCGGTGATTTGGATCACGACGAGTACGACTCCATCAACCCCGTTCTCTTGAACGCTTCCGCGCGCGATCTACAAGGGTATGTAGATCCACTCCTCCCTCGTTGCTAGATGACTCCATAGATTGATCTTGGTGACACGTAGTAAAATTTTGAATTATTGCTACGTTCCCCAACAGTGGCGTCATGAGCTAGGTCTATTGCGTAGATTCTATGCACGAGTAGAACACAAAATAGTTGTGGGCGTCGATATTGTTCAATATGCTTGCCGTTACTAGTCTTATCTTGATTCGGCGGCATCGTGGGATGAAGCGGCCCGGACCAACCTTACACGTACGCTTACGTGAGACCGGTTCCACCGACAAACATGCACTAGTTGCATAAGGTGGCTGGCGGGTGTCTGTCTCTCCCACTTTAGTCGGATCGGATTCGATGAAAAGGGTCCTTATGAAGGGTAAATAGCAATTGGCATATCACGTTGTGGTTCTTGCGTAGGTAAGAAACGTTCTTGCTAGAAACCCATAGCAGCCACGTAAAACATGCAAACAACAATTAGAGGACGTCTAACTTGTTTTTGCAGGGTATGCTATGTGATGTGATATGGCCAAGAAGAATGTGATGAATGATATGTGATGTATGAGATTGATCATGTTCTTGTAATAGGAATCACGACTTGCATGTCGATGAGTATGACAACCGGCAGGAGCCATAGGAGTTGTCTTAAATTTATTGTATGACCTGCGTGTCATTGAACAACGCCATGTAATTACTTTACTTTATTGCTAACCGGTAGCCATAGTAGTAGAAGTAATAGTTGGCGAGACAACTTCATGAAGACACGATGATGGAGATCATGATGATGGAGATCATGGTGTCATGCCGGTGACGATGATGATCATGGAGCCCCGAAGATGGAGATCAAAAGGAGCAAAATGATATTGGCCATATCATGTCACTATTTGATTGCATGTGATGTTTATCATGTTTATGCATCTTGTTTACTTAGAACGACGGTAGTAAATAAGATGATCCCTTACAACAATTTCAAGAAGTGTTCTCCCCTAACTGTGCACCGTTGCTACAGTTCGTTGTTTCGAAGCACCACGTGATGATTGGGTGTGATAGATCCTTACGTTCACATACAACGGGTGTAAGACAGATTTACACATGCAATACACTTAGGGTTAACTTGACGAGCCTAGCATGTACAGACATGGCCTCGGAACACAGAAGACTGAAAGGTCGAGCATGAGTCGTATAGAAGATACGATCAGCATGAAGATGTTCACCGATGATGACTAGTCCGTCTCACGTGATGATCGGACACGGCCTAGTTGACTCGGATCATGTGATCACTTAGATGACCAGAGGAATGTCTATCTGAGTGGGAGTTCATAAGATGAACTTAATTATCCTGAACATAGTCAAAAGATCTTTGCAAATTATGTCGTAAGCTCGCGCTTTAGTTCCACTTTTTAGATATGTTCCTAGAGAAAATATAGTTGAAAGTTGATAGTAGCGATTATGCGGACAGTAGAAAGCTTATGTCCTTAGTGCACCGCTCAGTGTGCTGAACCCCAAACGTCGTCTGTGGATGTTGCGAACATCGGACATACACGTTTTGATAACTACGTGATAGTTCAGTTAAATGGCTTAAGTAGAGGCACCAAAGATGTTTTTCGAAACATCGTGGAACATATGAGATGTTTCGAGGGCTGAAATTAGGATTTCAGGCTCGTGCCCACGTCAAGAGGTATAAGACCTCCGACGATTTTCTTAGCCTGCAAACTAAGGAGAAAAGCTCAATTGTTGTGCTTGTGCTCAGATTGTCTGAGTACAACAATCGCTTGAATCGAGTGGGAGTTGATCTTCCAGATGAAATAGTGATGGTTCTCCGAAGTCATTACCACCAAGCTGCTAGAGCTTCGTGATGAACTATGATATATCAGGGACATATATGATGATCCTTGAGATATTCGCGATGTTTGACACCGCGAAAGTAGAAATCAAGAAGGAGCATCAATTGTTGATGGTTGGTGAAACCACTAGTTTCAAGAAGGGCAAGGGCAAGAAGGGATACTTCATGAAATGGCAATTCAGCTACTGCTCTGGTGAAAAACCCAAGGTTGAACCCAAACCCGAGACTGAGTGCTTCTGTAATAAGGGGAACAACCACTGGAGCAGAATTACCCTAGATACTTGGTAGATTAGAAGGCTGGCAAGGTCGATAGAAGTATATTGGATATACATTGTGTTGATGTGTACTTTACTAGTACTCCTAGTAGCACCAGGGTATTAGATACCGGTTCGGTTGCTAAGTGTTAGTAACTCGAAATAAAAGCTACGGAATAAACGGAGACTAGCTAAAGGTGAGCTGACGATATGTGTTGGAAGTGTTTCCAATGTTGATATGATCAAGCATCGCACGCTCCCTCTACCATCGAGATTGGTGTTTGCATTGAGCATAGACATGATTGGATTATGTCTATCGCAATTCGGTTATTCATTTAAGGAGAATAATGGTTACTCTGTTTATTTGAATAATGCCTTCAATGGTCTTACACCTAAAATGAATGGTTCATTGAATCTCGATCGTAGTGATACACATGTTCATGCCAAAAGATAGTAATGATAGTACCACCTACTTGTGGCACTGCCACGTAAGTCATATCGGTATAAAACGCATGAAGAAGCTCCATGTTGATGGATCTTTGGACTCACTCATTTTGAAAAGTTTGAGACATGCGAACCATGTCTATTGGTGTATACGCATGAAGAAACTCCATGCAAATGGACCGTTTGGACTCACTTGATTTTGTATCACTTGAGACATGCAAATCATACCACATGGGCAAGATGACTGAAAAGCCTCGTTTTCAGTAAGATGGAACAAGATAGCAACTTGTTGGAAGTAACACATTTTGATGTGTGCAGTCCAATGAGTGCTGAGGCATGCAGTGAATATCGTTATGTTCTTACTTCACAAATGATTCGAGTAGATGTTGAGAATATTTACTTGATGAAACACAAGTCTGAATTATTGAATGGTTCAAGTAATTTCAGAGTGAAGTAGAAGATCATTGTGACAAGAGGATAAAATGTCTATGATATGATAAATATCTGAGTTACGAGTTTTGGCACACAATTAAGACATTGTGGAAATTGTTTTGCAATTAATACCGCCTGGAACACCATAGTGTGATGGTGTGTCCGAACATCATAGTTGCACCCTATTGGATATGGTGCGTACCATGACGTCTCTTATCGAATTACCACGATAGTTTATCGGTTAGGCATTAGAGACAACCGCACTCACTTTAAAAAGGGCACCAGGTAATTCCGTTGAGATGACACCGTATGAACTATGGTTTAGAGAAACCTAAGCTGTCATTTCTTAAAGGTTTGGGGCTGCGATGCTTATGTGAAAAGTTTCAGGTTGATAAGCTCGAACCCAAAGCGGATAAAATGCATCTTCATAGGAAACCCAAAACAGTTGGGTATACCTCCTAATTCAGATCCGAAAGCAATATGGATTGTTTCTAATCGGGTCCTTTCACAAGGAAAAGTTTCTCTCGAAAGAGTTGAGTGGGAGGATGGTGGAGACTTGATGAGGTTATTGAACCGTCACTTCAACTAGTGTTTAGCAGGGCACAAAGAGTTGTTCCTGTGGCACCTACACCAATTGAAGTGGGAGCTTATGATATTGATCATGAGACTTCAGATCAAGTCACTCCCAAACCTCTTGGGATGACAAGGATGCATACTACTTCAAAGTGGTACGTGATCCTGTCTTGGAAGTCATGTTGCTAGACAACAATGAACCTACGAGCTATGGAGAAGCGATGGTGGGCCCGGATTCCGACGAATGGCTCAAAGCCATATAATCCGAGAAAGTATCCATGTATGAAAACAAAGTGTAGACTTTGGAAGAACTACTTGATGGTCGTAAGGCTATTAGGTACATATGGATTTTGAAAGGAAGACGGACAATGATGGTAAGTATCACCATTAAGAAAGCTCGACTTGTCGTTAAGATGTTTCCGACAAGTTCAAGGAGTTGACTACGATGAGACTTTCTCACTCGTAGCGATGCTAAGAGTCTGTTGGAATTGTATTAGCAATTACTGCATTATTTATGAAATCTTGCAGATAGGATGTCAAAACATTGTTTCCTCGACGATTTTCTTGAGGAAAGGTTGTATGTGATACAACCGGAAGGTTTTGTCAATCCTGAAAGATGCTAATAAGTATGCAAAGCTCCAGCTATCCTTCTGAGGACTGGAGTAAGCATCTCGGAGTTGGAATGTATGCTTTGATCAAAGATTTTGGGAGTATACAAAGTTTATGAGAAACTTGTATTTCCAAAGAAGTGAGTGGGAGCACTATAGAATTTCTGATAAATATATGTTGTTGACATATTGTTGATCAGAAATGACGTAGAATTTCTGCAAAGCATATAGGGTTATTTGGAAAGTGTTTTTCAATGGAAAGCCTGGATAAGCTACTTGAACATTGAGCATCAAGATCTATAAGGATAGATCAAAACGCTTCATGGTACTTTCAAATGAGCACATACCTTGACATGATCTTGTAGGTGTTCAAGATGGATCAGTCAAAGAAGGAGTTCTTGCCTGAGTTGTAAGGTATGAAGTTAAGACTTAAAAGCTCGACCATGGCAGAATAGAGAGAAAGGACGAAGGTCGTCCCCTATGCTTAAGACGTAGGCTCTACAGTATGCTATGTTGTGTACCGCACCTGAAGTGTGCCTTGCCATGAGTCAGTCAAGGGGTACAAGAGTGATCCAAGAATGGATCACAGGACAGCGGTCAAAGTTATCCTTAGTAACTAGTGGACTAAGGAATTTTCTCAATTATGGAGGTGGTAAAAGAGTTCGTTGTAAAGGGTTACACCGATGCAAACTTTGACACTAATCCAGATTATTCTAAGTAATAAACTGGATTCGTATAGTAGAACAGTTATTTGGAATAGCTCCAAATAGAACGTGGTAGCTGCATCTAGGAGATGACATAGAGATTTGTAAAGCACACACGGATCTGAAAGGTTCAGACCCGTTGACTATAACATCTCTCACAAGCATAACATGATCAAACCCAGAACTCATCGAGTGTTAATCACATGGTAAATGTGAACTAGATTATTGACTCTAGTAAACTCTTTGGGTGTTAGTCACATGGGGATGTGACCTTGAGTGTTAGTCACATAGCGATGTGAACTGGATTATTGACTCTAGTGCAAGTGGGAGACTGTTGGAAATATGCCCTAGAGGCAATAATAAATTAGTTATTATTATATTTCCTTGTTCATGATAATCGTTTATTATCCATGCTATAATTGTATTGATAGGGAACTCAGATACATGTGTGGATACATAGACAACACCATGTCCCTAGTGAGCCTCTAGTTGACTAGCTCGTTGATCAATAGATGGTTACGGTTTCCTCACCATGGAACATTGGATGTCATTGATAACGGGATCACATCATTAGAAGAATGATGTGATGGACAAGACCCAATCCTAAGCCTAGCACAAAGATTGTAGTTCGTATGCTAAAGCTTTTCTAATGTCAAGTATCTTTTCCTTAGACCATGAGATTGTGCAACTCCCGGATACCGTAGGAGTGCTTTGGGTGTACCAAACGTCACAACATAACTGGGTGGCTATAGAGGTGCATTACAGGTATCTCCGAAAGTGTCTGTTGGGTTGGCACGAATCGAGACTGGGATTTGTCACTCCGTGTAAACGGAGAGGTATCTCTGGGCCCACTCGGTAGGACATCATCATAATGTGCACAATGTGATCAAGGAGTTGATCACGGGATGATGTGTTACGGAACGAGTAAAAGAGACTTGCCGGTAACGAGATTGAACAACGTATCGGGATACCGACGATCGAATCTCGGGCAAGTATCGTACCGCTAGACAAAGGGAATTGTATACGGGATTGATTAAGTCCTTGACATCGTGGTTCATCCGATGAGATCATCATGGAACATGTGGGAGACAACATGGGTATCCAGATCCCGCTGTTGGTTATTGACCGGAGAGTCATCTCGGTCATGTCTACATGTCTCCCGAACCCGTAGGGTCTACACACTTAAGGTTCGGTGACGCTAGGGTTATAGAGATATTAGTATGCGGTAACCCGAAAGTTGTTCGGAGTCCCGGATGAGATCTCGGACGTCACGAGGAGTTCCGGAATGGTCTGGAGGTAAAGAATTATATATAGGAAGTGCTATTTCGGCCATCGGGACAAGTTTCGGGGTCACCGGTATTGTACCGGGACCACCGGAAGGGTCCCGGGGGTCCACCGGGTGGGGCCACCTGCCCCGGGAGGCCACATGGGCTGTAGGGGGTGCGCCTTGGCCTACATGGGCCAAGGGAACCAGCCCCAAGAGGCCCATGCGCCAAGAGAAGAGAAAAAGGGGAGAGTCCTAAAAGGGGAAGGCACCTCCGAGGTGCCTTGGGGAGGATGGACTCCTCCCCCCCTTGGCCGCACCCTTCCTTGGAGGAAGGGGCAAGGGCTGCGCCTCCCCCCTCTCCCTTGGACCTATATATAGTGGGGAAAAGGAGGAGCAACCATACCTAAGGCCTGACGCCTCCCTCTCCCTCCCGTGACACATCTCCCTCCTCCCGCAGTGCTTGGCGAAGCCCTATTGGAATCCCGCTACTTCCACCACGCCGTCGTGCTGCTGGATCTCCATCAACCTCTCCCTCCTCCTTGCTGGATCAAGGCGTGGGAGACGTCTCCGTTCCGTACGTGTGTTGAACGCGGAGGTGCCGTCCGTTCGGCGCTAGGATCATCGGTGATTTGGATCACGACGAGTACGACTCCATCAACCCCGTTCTCTTGAACGCTTCCGCGTGCGATCTACAAGGGTATGTAGATCCACTCCTCCCTCGTTGCTAGATGACTCCATAGATTGATCTTGGTGACACGTAGGAAAATTTTGAATTATTGCTACGTTCCCCAACACCTCGGGGACCAGATGGACAAGAAATTCCTGTTAGCTTAGTGTATGACCAAGCGCAAACAACAGCTAAATTTTCTCAACAGGATTGTAAACTAGACAACCTTCTAGAGGGTCTAGAGGAAGAAGAAGTTATTGAATCGAAGTAGTAATGTACTTCATTAATAAACTTTTCTCCAACCGAATTGTAAAACGATTGTCATGGCAGACTTTCCGCTTCGACCTCCGAAACCCGAGGTTTGGAGTGTCGGATATTTAAACCATTGGTAAACACCAAGGTATGTTCAGAAACTAGGTGGTCCAGTCATAGTTGCTTGAATAGACAAGTTGTATTTGGGGAGTTGTGTTATATTACATTTGATCGTAAGAAACATCTTCCAGATAGAATAGTTCCATTAAGGGTTCCTTTCCCTGGGATAGTATGTGTTTTTGCGCATTTATAAACTGTGATGGAGAGATCACAGTAGATTTAATAATTTAGGGGCGTATACTACAACTGGAAAGTTCATCTCTTGTCCACCGACCGATCATTCCCTTAAGAACGCTAGCTTTCGGCTTCACTCATCTGAGGTACACGTCCGGATAACCCAGCTGTAACAATCGCAGAGGTGCTCCTGTTATGCCCTAGCCGAACAAGCGGGAATGTAGGGCAAAAGCATAGGAGCCAGGCAACCCAGCTTGGCAAAAACTTAAGTCATAAAGGTGCATATAATGGCGAAGACAGGACACATATGAGTAGACAACACATATATACGATGAGCTTGACGCTCCAAAAATAATAATCAGAATAAGCTTCTCTAAAAAGAAGCCCCCAGGTGATAAGGGGTGTGTACATTTGATGATATATAGCCCTTGGGTGTACGGTTGATCCGAACAGGATTAAGGTTATAAAAACTGAAAAAGAGAACAAAGGGGTAAAAAAGAGAAAAGACGAGAGAGAGAAAAAGTTACTAGTGTGGATTTAGGCGTAGAATCTGCGAAGCCGAGCGACGTTCCATGGGTTTGGCTCTAAATGATTATCCGAAGCGTTGTGCAGGCGATAGGCTCCTCCTGTGAGAACTTCACCTATGATGAAGGGACCCTCCCATTTGGGCTTGAGCTTGTCCTTTTTCTTCTTTGGTAGGCGCAGGACGAGTTCACCGACATTATAAGTCTTTGCTCGTACTTCCCTGCTTTGATATCGCTGGGCTTGCTGTTGGGAAAATGCGGAACGGGCCTTTGTGACGTCGCACTCCTCCTCCAAGCCATCCAGATCGTCCTGCCGGTGGAGCTCGGCCTCCCTCTCTTCATACATGCGCACTCGAGGTGAATCATGAATAATGTCACAAGGCAGTACTGCCTCGGCGCCGTACACCATGAAAAAAGGTGTGTATCCGGTCGTGTGATTGGGCGTGGTACGCAGCTCCCAGAGTATGGAATTGAGTTCTTCAACCCAGTGATTGTCTGATTCACGCAAGGATCGTACTAGTCTGGGTTTAATGCCGCTCATGATCAAGCATTAGCCCGTTTGACCTGACCGTTTGTCTGAGGGTGATATACAGAGGCGTAATCGAGATTAATGCCCAAATTGGCGCACCAGGTTTTTACCTCATCGGCCGTAAAGTTGGAACCGTTGTCAGTAATGATACTATGTGGTATACCATAACGGTATACCACACCGGATATGAAGTCTATAGCTGGTCCGGCCTCGGCCGTTTTGACTGGTTTGGCTTCTATCCACTTAGTGAATTTGTCGACCATAACCAGTAAATATTTATTCTTATGGCTTCCCCCTTTAAGGGGTCCGACCATGTCGAGCCCCCAGACCGCAAAAGGCCACGTAATGGGGATTGTTCGCAAAGAAGTGGGCGGCATGTGGCTTATTTGCGAAAAGCTGGCATCCAACACATCGCTGTACAAGGTCTTGCGCATCTACTCGGGCCGTGGGCCAAAAGAAACCCATACGGAAGGCTTTACTTACAAGAGCCTGAGCAGCGGCATGATGGCCACCAAGACCAGCGTGTATTTCGGCCAAGAGATGTCGTCCTTCTTCTTTGGAGATACACCGTTGTAAGACTCCGGTTGTAATTTTCTTGTATAGTTCCCCCTCATGAACTCTGTAAGCCCTCAAATGTCGAACAATGCGATGGGCCTCCGTTTGATCATCAGGGAGCTTGTTCCTAGTAAGGTAAGCGAGGAAAGGTTCAGTCCATGGGGCAATGACAGCCATGATTTCATGGGCCGATGGTGTTATCTCGGTATCCGAACCCCCAACGATATCGGAGTTGTGTTCAGAATCCGGGGGTATGGTTGGCTCTGGAACAATGTTGTCGATGCCGTACTGCCACACTACGAATGGCTTAAAAAGCCTCTCAACAAAGGTGTTAGGTGGGACGGGGTCGCGTTTAGTGCCCATGCGGGCAAGTATGTCCGCCGCTTGATTACTCTCTTGAGCCACATGATGAAACTCGAACCCTTCAAATCGAGCTGAAACTTTGAGTACGGCATTACGATAAGCCGCCATCTTCGAATATTTTGCATTGAAGTCTCCATTTATCTGAGATATTGCAAGGTTTGAATCCCCACGCACTTCAAGGCGTTGTATGCCCATGGAGACAGCCATCCGGAGATCGTGCAATAAGGCCTCGTATTCGGCTGCATTGTTAGAATTTGTGTATAGTATTTGGAGCACATAACGGATTGTATCTCCTGTGGAGGATGTCAAAATGACACCAGCCCCTAATCCGGCTAACATCTTAGAGCCGTCGAAGTACATCACCCATTTGGAGTATGTGCCATATTCTTTAGGGATTTCGGCCTTTGTCCGTTCGGCGACGAAATCAGCCAACACCTGAGAGTTAATAGCTAGGCGTGGCTCGTAAATTATTTCAAATGGTAAGAGCTCAATGGCCCGTTTGGCAATCTAGCCGGTGGCGTCTCGATTGTTTATAATATAGTTAAGTGGTACTCCGGAAGCGACCATGATGGAGCACTCTTGAAAGTAGTGTCGCAGCTTGCGGGATAACATGAAGACCGCATATGTTATCTTTTGATAGTGCGGGTATCGGGATTTACATGGTGTAAGGACCGTTGATACGTAATACACCGGTTTTTGAATTGGGAACTTGTGTCCCTCTTCATTCCGTTCGACGATGAGCACCGCACTCACTACTTGGTGAGTTGCGGATATGTAGAGCAACATTTGTTTGCCGACATTTTGTGCGGCCAGGATTGGGTTTCTTGCTAACAAAGCCTTAATTTCCTCCAGTCCGGCTGTGGCAGCGTCCGTCCATACGAAATTGTCGGTGCGGCGTAGCAAACGATATAATGGCAATGCCTTTTACCCTAATCTAGAGATAAAACGGCTTAAAGCTACCACGCACCCAGCTAATTTTTGGACCTGCTTGAGGTTTGTTGGTGTTGCCAACTATGACAAAGCTTAGATTTTGGCGGGGTTTCCTTCAATTCCTCTATTGGAAATGATGAACCCAAGTAGTTTTCCGGCTGGAACACCGAAAACACATTTTTCCGGATTGAGCCATATGTCATACGTTCGGAGGTTGTCGAATGTAAGGCGTAAATCATCCACCAATGAATCGACATGCTTGGTCTTGATGACTACGTCATCTACCTATGCTTCCATAGTTTTGTTGATCTGTTTTTCCAAGCATGTTTGAATCATGCGTTGGTAAGTTGCGCCGGCGTTCTTGAGCCCGAAAGGCGTAGCATTAAAGAAGAAGGGCCCGTACGGAGTGGTGAATGTCGTTGCGGCCTGATCGGATTCTTTCATCTTAATTGATGATATCCAGAATATGCATCGAGGAAGCACAAGGAATCGTGCCATGCGGTTGCATCGATAATTTGGTCGATTCGAGGTAGTGGGTAGGGGTCCTTGGGGCAAGCCTTATTAAGGTCTTTGAAATCGACACACAGGCACCAGGATTTATCCTTCTTAGGTACCATAACCAGGTTTGCTAGCCAGTCCAGATGTTTGATTTCTCTGATGAACCCGGCTTCGAGTAACTTGGCTAGCTCCTCCCCCATGGCTTGTCGTTTGGGTTCGGAGAATCGAAGAGGAGTTTGTTTGACTGGTTTGTAGCCTTTCAATATATTAAGACTATGTTCGGCCAGTCTTCGTGGGATACCTGGCATATCGGAAGGATGCCAAGCAAAAATGTCCCAGTTCTCACGCAAGAATGCGCGTAGTGCAGCGTCCACCACCGGATCCAGTTGTGCCCCAATGGAAGCTGTTTTATTGGGGTCTGTCGGGTGGACCTGAAATTTGACTATCGCGTCAGCCGGCTTGAAGGAGGTAGACTTTGGTCTCTTATCGAGGAATACATCGTCCCTGTCTACTGTGGAACGTAGAGTGGTCAATTCCTTGGCCGCGAGGGCTCGGATAACGCCTCAAGGTCCATAGATGCGGTTTTGTTTTCGGCTCGGAGGGCTATGTCCGGATCGCTGGCTATAGTGATGATTCCACTGGGCCCGGGCATTTTGAGCTTCATATACCCGTAATGGGGTATGGCTTGGAAGCGCGTGAATGCATCTCGCCCCAGCAGAGCATGATACCCGTTGTTGAATGGTGCCACATGGAAGAGTAGCTCTTTGGACCTATAATTCTCCAGTGTGCCGAATACCACATCGAGTTTGATTTTTCCCGATCATCTGGCTTCTCAGCTAGGGATAATACCGCGAAAGGTTGTGTTACTTTGCTCAATGCAACTCCTGTCCATTTTCATTTTATTGAGCGTGTCCTCATAAATGAGGTTCAGTCCGCTACCACCATCCATGTGCACTTTAGTGAGGCGGAAGCCGTCTACAATTGGGTTTAGGACCAAAGCGGCTGGTGCCCGGACTGAGCGGGCTCTTGGTTCGTCATTGGTGTTAAAAGTGATAGTCGTGTCATTCCCAGGGCTTACTGCTGCTACGTGACAAACTTTGGCGAGGTCGCGGAGCACCCTCTTGTGCTGATTATTTGACAGAAAGGTCTAGAAGACCGTGAATACTTTGGGATCATCGTCCTCCAAAGAATAGTTATCTAGAGTGTCTTTAGTGAGGAGACCCTCGTCGCTTTTGGCCACCTACCGGAGTATCCAACATACTCGAAGGCTATCCGTTGGTTCGTTGTCCGGTGACATGTGAATTTTGCAGGGTTTGTCAAGCCATTCCTCGAGGACAGTTTCCTTGTCCACGGGATGGTGATTAGGTGCTCCGCGGGGGTGAGTCCTCTTTGCCCGTCCCGGGGCTGTCCTAAAGGCATGTGGTTCCCAGCGGGCTGTATGGGTTTTCCAGGCGCTTTCCATTGCGCAGTACTTCTGTACTATGTGTGCCAAATCAGCAAAGTGCAGTATGCGATGACGGTTGAGGGCATTCAGGATTCCCTCATCCGTGCAATTGTTGCAAAATACTGAGATCACCTCGTCGTCGTAGCAGTCCTTGATCTTGTTTTTAACAAGCAGGAATCTAGCCCAAAAGTGTTGGACTGTTTCCTAGGGCTGCTGCCACACATACATTAAGTCGCATATGTCCGGAGGACCGGAGTTGCTTGGGGAATATTGTTTGTGGTGGGTGGGCGGGATCGAATCCGAACCCTGACCCTCTGAGGAGTCCGAATTCTGAAGAATTTTTGAAGTTAAAGGCCTAGGCTCTGGAGCATCTGGTATGTTTTTAGGCTCAGCGTCCGATTCCATGTTCGGAGGACAAGAAGTGTCTTCCAGAAGACGAGAGTCTGGCTTTCCGGGTTCGGAAACCCGAACATACTTTGTCCTCAACGTGGGAGAAGAGTCATCTTCGGCTTGTTCCTCCACGATTGTGATGTGATGGGTGATCGGCGGGATCTGATTTCTCTCTTGTCGGGTTTAAGCCCAATCCGATTGTAGTCGGTTGCGACCCCCAGGGCGGCGATGCGATCTAGCAGTTCGTTTAAGTCCGAAACATCTGCCGGATCCAACGCGTCAGAGTATTCAGGGCCGATGCGGAGGCGATTTTTAACGATGAGTTGGGCTGCTTCTGGCTTAACGGTCGGGCGAGCGCCCATAACGAAGCTGCCGAGTTGGAGAGTTTGCCCTGAAACCAGGGCCTCTCCAGAAGTGATGTTGTATTTAATGACAAGGTGAGCCATCGATCCTTTTGTCGACAGTGCAGAGGAACTCTCAATGAAAGCACCAATGTCGGTGTCAAAACCGGCAGATCTCGAGTAGGTGGTCCCGAACTGTGCATCTAAGGATCGAAGGTAACAAGGAGGCAGGGGACACGATGTTTACCCAGGTTTGGCCCTCTTAATGGAGGTAATACCCTACTTCCTGCTTGATTGACTATGATGAATATAGGGGTTACAAGAGTTGATCTACCTCGAGATCGTAATGGCTAAACCCTAGATGTCTAGCCTGTATGATTGTGATTGTCCCTATAGACTAAACCCTCCGGTTTATATAGGCACCGGAGGGGACTAGGTGTGTACAAAGTCGGTTTACAGAGGAAGGAAACTATTCATCCGGATGCCAAGCTTGCCGTCCACGCAAATGAGAGTTCCATCTGGACAAGGGAGGAGTCCTTCTATTCTTGTATCTTCACGGCCCGTTAGTTCGGCCCATGTCACATAGGCCGGCTTCCCGAGGACCCCATAACCCAGGACTCCCTCAGGGGGTATATGGGAATATATAGGCGAAGAAATTAGGTCAGGAGACCCACGACGGGCCCACAAGATAGGGGGCGCACCCTCCACCCTTGTGGCCGCCTCGTGGCTCCTCCGACTTCCTCTCCAAGTCTCCTGGTTTGCTTGTGGTCCAAGAAAGATCATCGTGTAAGTTTTATTCCGTTTGGACTCCATTTGGTATTCCTTTTCTGTGAAACTCTAAAATAGGAAAAAAAACAGGAACTGGCACTAGGCTCTAGGTTAATAGGTTAGTCCCAAAATAATATAAAATAGCATGATGATGCATAAAAACATCCGAAAGAGATAATATAATAACATGGAATAATAAAAAATTATAGATACGTTGGAGATCTATCAAGCATTCCCAAGCTTAATTCCTGCTCATCCTTGAGTAGGTAAATGATAAAAACAGAATTTTTGATGTGGAATGCTACGTAACATATTTATCCATGTAATTTTATTTATTATGGCATGTTCAGATCCGTAAGATTCAAAACAAAAGTTTAATATTAACATAAAAACGATAATACTTCAAGCATACTAATAAAGCAATTGTGTCTTCTCAAAATAACACGGCCAAAGAAAGATATCCCGATAAAATCATGTAGTCTGGCTATGCTCCATCTTCATCACACAAAATATCTAAATCATGCACAACCCCGATGACAAGCCAAGCATTTGTTTCATACTTTTGATGTTCTCAAACTTTTTCAACTTTCACGCAATACATGAGCGTGAGCCATGGATGTAGCACTATAGGTGGAATAGAGTATGGTGGTTGTGGAGAAGACAAAAAGAGAGAGATAGTCTCACATCAACTAGGAATATCAACGGACTATGGAGATGCCCATCAATAGATATCAATGTGAGTGAGTAGGGATTGCTATGCAACGGATGCACTAGAGCTATAAGTTTATGAAAGCTTAGCAAGAAAAGTAAGTGGGTGTGCATCCAACTCGCTTGCTCACGAAGACCTAGGGAAATTTGAGGAAGCCCATCATTCGAATATACAAGACAAGTTCTATAATGAAAAATTCTCACTAGTATATATCATAGGAGACTCTCTATCATGAAGATCATGGTGCTACTTTAAAGCACAAGTGTGGAAAAAGGATAATGACGTTGCCCCTTCTCTCTTTTTCTCTCATTTTTTATTTTTTATTTTTTATTTGGGCCTTTCTCATTTTTGGCCTCTTTTTTTCTTTTCTATTTTTTTTATTTCCGTTCGGAATCTCAACCCAACTTGTGGGGGAACTATAGTCTCCATCATCCTTTCCTTACTGGGACAATGCTCTAATAATGGAGATCATCACACTTTTATTTTACTTACAACTCAAGGATTACAACTCGATACTTATAACAAAATATGACTCTATATGAATGCCTCCAGCGGTGTACCAGGATGTGCAATGAATCAAGAGTGACATGTATGAAAGAATTATGAAAGGCGGCTTTGCCACAAATATGATGTCAACTACATGATCATGCAAAGCAATATGACAATGACGAAGCATGTCATAATAAACGGAACGATGGAAAGTCGCATGGAAATATATCTCAGAATGGCTATGGAAAATGCCATAATAGGTAGGTATGTGGCTGTTTTGAGGAAGGTATATCATGGGTGTATGGTACCGGCAAGAGTTGCGCAGCACAAGAGAGGCTAGCAATGGTGGAAGGGTGAGAGTGCGTATAATCCATGGACTCAACACTAGTCATAAAGAACTCACATACTTATTGCAAAAATCTATTAGTTATCGAAACAAAGTACTACGCGCATGCTCCTAGGGGGATAGATTGGTAGGAAAAGACCATTGCTCATCCCCGACCGCCACTCATAAGGAAGACAATCAAAAAATAAATCGTGCTTCGACTTCAATACATAACGGTTCACCATACGTGCATGCTACGGGAATCACAAACTTTAACACTTGTATCTCTCAAATTCACAACTACTCACTAGCATGACTCTAAGGACAACTCCACCGCGTGACCCTATCTTGTCCGGCCTCGTCCGTTTGGGGCAAAACGGACAAACCAGGCGGCCCAGCGCGCGACGGTCCAGATCCATTTGGTCAGTTTTGTGTCCGGGCCGACCCATTTCGAGCACAAACTTGCGCCGGGTTTGGGTCGCGGCGGACAGCGAACGGATGCTTCAAACGTCCGCGTCGGGGCCACGTGGCGGGCGGTCACCTACCTCCCACCCGCCAACATAAATGCGCACGGGCGGGTGGCCCCACCTGTCATCCGCACAGCAAAGGGTCGTCGTCCTTCTTAAAAGGGAAGCCGTGGACCGGTCGTCGTCCACACTTCCCACTCCGGCCCCTCTCTGCCCCCTCGAAACCCGACACCCTCAAAACCCTAACCACTCCCCGTCGTCGACCTCGTCGGCCGGCCGCAGCCATGGGCCTTTGGAACTATGGCCGCAAGGGGAAGCACGACCGCGAGGCCGGCTCCTCCTCGGGCCGCCGCCGTGGATCCGTGAAGAAGGAGGAGCCCGCATCACCACTGCGCTCCTCCCGTCGAGCCCCTGCGCCGGCCCCCTTCAACATTGCCCCTAGGCCCGCTGGCGAGCGCGATCGGAAGTACATCTGTGCGCACGTGTGTCGGAGGTACTGGGAGACGAGGACGTCGGTCCCGTGGAGCGACGTCCACCTCCCCAAAGGATGGCACCTCTCCGCGGATCGGGTCCCCATCCCACCGGTGCCGGCGACCGACCGTGCCCGGTGCGATGAGATCACACGCCGCCACCGCCTCCTCCCCGACGACCTGTACTACGAACACAGGTATGCCCCCGGCTCCCCGCTGTGGGACACATGGCTCCAGGACGAGCACGACACGCTCTGCGTGTCGTACTTCGCCGGCACGGTGTCGGGGCCGCGGAGGCCACGTGCAGAGGCGCGCGGGTGTACGCGGGTGCGCGACCTGACGCCCACGCCATCGCCTTCCCCATCTCCGTCGCCACCTCCACCTCCTCGCATGACAGCGGAGGAAGAGGCCCGTCTCGTGCAGCATGTCACGGAGGACTCCATGAACACGCACGACGAGCGGCAATGGGACGGCCTAGAGGAGGCCATGGCACTCGCTGCCGTTGGGGACGTCGCCTTCCCGGAGCTGCAGATGGCGGCCGTCATGGAGAAGGTGATGGAGGAGGACCCGCCAGCCGTGTTCGAGCAGCTGCTGCGTCAGGGGTGGGGCTGGTCCTGCACTGCTCCGGAGATGGCAGCCCGCGTGGGCGTGAACTGGTGTGCCACTCCGCCGAGGTCACCGGAGCGGGAGGCGTCGCCACGGGAGGAGGTGGTGCAGGCACCTCCCGCCGTCCAGCCCGTCTACCACGCACCGCCGGCCCACCTGTGGACGCCGCCGGACTACATCGACCTCATCAGCGATGACGATGACACTGGCGGCCAGTGAAGATGGCGACGGCCACGGCACCAACGGGCGCGGCAGGAGCGCGCGGGAGGCGTTTTTTATTTTGTTTTTATGTTAATTATGAAACTGGGCCTTTTAAGTGGCCGTGGAAACTGGGTCGTTTTGTGGCAGTGACCCCTATATTTGTTTTATGTTTTTTTAAATGCTTTTGTTTACTTTTTTAGTCATTTTATTCTAGTTTTAATATTTTTTTATTCACGTCCACCCCGGACATGATTTGGGGTGCGGCCGCGCGGTGGGCGCACGCACGACCCAGCTGACAAAGTTGGACACGGGCAAACCCATCGGCGCCCCAAAGGGACAAAATCCAGCCAATCCTAACGTTTGTTTGGGGTCGTGCGGTGGAGTTGGCCTAATATCACCATCTTCATATCTCAAAACAATCATGAAGAAGCAAACTTCTCATAGTATTCAATGCACTTTATATGAAAGTTTTTATTATATCCATCTTGGATGCCTATCATATTAGGACTAAATTTATAACCAAAGCAAATTACCATGTTGTTTAGAGACTCTCAAAATAATATCAGTGAAGCATGAGAGTTCATCAATTTCTATAAAATAAAACTACCGCCGTGCTCTAAAAACATATAAGTGAAGCACTAGAGCAATATTTCCTGGCTCAAAAGATATAAGTGAACCACATAGAGTATTCTAATAAATCATGATTCATGTGTGTCTCTCTCAAAAGGTGTGTACAGCAAGGATGATTGTGGCAAACTAAAAAGTAAAGACTTAAATCATACAAGACGCTCCAAGCAAAACACATATCATGTGGTGAATAAAAATATAGCCAAGAGTAAAGTTACCGATACATGAAGACTAAAGAGGGGATGCCTTCCCGGGCCTCCCCAAGCTTAGGCTCTTGGTGTCCTTGAATATTACCTTGGGGTGCCTTGGGCATCCCCAAGCTTAGGCTCTTGCCACTCCTTATTCCATAGTCCACCAAATCCTTACCCAAAACTTGAAAACTTCACAACACAAAACTCAACGGAAAATCTCATAAGCTCCATTAGTATAAGAAAATAAATCACCACTTTATGGTACTGTTGCAAACTCATTCTTTATTTATATTGGTGTAATATCTACTGCATTCCACCTTTTCCATTGTAACATCCCAAATTTCCAATTTGGAATGTTATACATAGATCATCATGCATATCATATTTTTATTGCATTGTTGGCTCGATCCTAGAAATTCTACGCAACTCAAGGACCCTCAGAGAGAGTTGGGGATTTCGTTATTTTCATATTTGGGGTTTTTTTCAAATTTTGAAAATAGGATCATTGATTTTATTTATTTTATCTTCAATTATTTCTACTACCAAAAAATTCAGAGAGGGAATAAAATGACTTTCCCAAAATAAAGAAATAATGAAGATTTAATAAAAAAATCAAATAAGATTTATTTTGGAGTTTTTCGCTTTTTATTTGAATTTAGGAAAAATGCGCGTTTTTCAAAATTGCATTTAGGTCCCAAATAAATGTTCATCTAGTCCGGCTTGATTTTAGAAGTCGGGGAAAATTTATTTCGGGATTTTTGGAGTCCGTTTAGTATTTCTTTTTATTTTTCTACCGAGCGTAATGTTTTAAAAAAACACGCACCGACTTCGGGCCGTACCCGAGCGGGATTCCGCTCAGGGGCGCTTTATAAAGCGCGGGACCCCGCCGCCCAGCCCAACAGATCGCCCCGGCCCACCCGCAAACCCTAACCCTAGCTGCCAGCCGCCGCCGCCGCCGCCGCCGGAGCCGCCGCCCCGCCGCCCCGCATCCCGAGGTTCTCTGCCTCCTCGAATCGCGTGCCGCCGGTTTTTCTTAAAAATCGGGCGGTTTTCTTTACGGTTTTTATTTCGGTTTTTTTAGATTCGTTTTATTTTAGTTTTCGGTTTTTTTCTCGGTTTAGGTTAATTAGCGGACGTTCGTCCCCATTAGATCGTCTTAGCGAACGCTTTTCGTCAGATTCGTTAAATTAACGAACATTCGTTCGTTAATCTGTTCGTCGTTTTTCTTTTTCTCGGATTTTCCGCGGTTATTTTCTGATCGCGATTTCTGATCCGATTTTCGATTTAGTATAGCTTTTCGCTCGTTTATCGGAATCAGGCGATTCAAACGCCTGGAGTTTCTTCTCGAAACCCTCTTTCCGAATAATCTACTTAAACAAGTTTTTGCTTCTGTAAAATTTGACTTAGATCCAGATTAGTAAAACGAAGCTGTTTTCTTTCGCCATTTGACTTTCGTTGCTTTATTCAATTTGATTCTTTTTGCAAACCGGAGTTCTTAAGTTGAACATTCTGGTTGGATCTTTTGTTCGAGTTTTACCTATGCATTAGATGAGTACTTATTGTATGCTTGTTTGTTTGTCTGCGATAGAATACCCGGAGTGCGCCGCCTGTTACTTCGAGTCTCTAGGTTTCGTGGATCCTCAGCAAGGCAAGTAACACTTGATCATACCTTTTCTACTACCCAGTTTTTATGCATTATATCTATCCTCAAACATTGCATGAATAGGATCTAATTAAATTGTGGGATGGGAAGTAGATGAGGTAGTACCTATCACCTGTTTTATTATCAAACCTTTGGGAGTTACTTCTACGTTTGCTTATTATGCCATGCTATGCTAGTAGACGTGGATTGGGTGAGTGAATATCCATGACAGATGTGAGATTGTTAATTACTGGTTTATTTAAGGTGGCAACTTAAACACACATCTGGGTGGATTGAGGCACCTGTTTTCTAGCAGGACTTGCGTGTATTTCTTCAGACCGCCACCCAGGCTCAAAGGGATCATGAGATTATTCAAACTAGAAACTTACGTGTGCAGCCACATGCTATTATGGGCTCTAGCATAGTTGACTAAGTTGTGCGAACTCTTACGGGGTGGACTAGCAGATGTAGGGGATGTAGGTTGGTACGGTCTACCCCTCTAGTAAGGTGCTAGTGCTTCTGAAAGACTATGTCTCGGTCATCCGTTTCTCAAACACCATGTAGTGCGGGAAACCAAGCGGAAGCAATCGAGTCATGTGGGGAAAGTGCGCAAACCTCTGCAGAGTGTATAAACTAATCATGGTTAGTCGTGTCTCCGGTTATGGACATCTTGAGTATCTAGTACTTGATTATCATGTGAATCTCATCATGTTACTTTAATTAATATTGTTGGGTTTTAATGAGTACTTTTAATTGGGATTGAGAATGCTGTCAACCATTCTCAATGTTTAACAACCACCATGATAGTTAAATAAATTTATTCCTTTGCAGTAGGGAAAATTGGCTTTATGCAAAAACTGTAACGAGCTTTACCACCAGCCAAATATGCATGTAGTATAGCCTATCTCCATTGTTATTCTCTATGTGTTACATTGCCAGCATATTCCATGTGCTGACCCGTTTTCGGGCTGCAACATTTCATGTTGCAGACTTTTCAGACGACGAGTAAGGTGCTTTTAGGTCGTGGTTCTATACTCAGTGATGCCGTTGGAGTTGATGGACTCGCTTATCTTCCAAGCCTTCCGCTGTTATCGTTTTAGATGGCCTTAAGCCATATTTATTTCAATAAGTTCTCTTTTGAGACATTCGATGTAATAAGTGTGTGATTGCTACTCTGTTATAAATCCTCCAAGTACTGTGTGGTGTCAGCATTACTGATCCAGGGATGACACTGAGCACAGAGATCAGACTGTTTGAGGTCTGGTCGCTACAAGGTGGTATCAGAGCACACGCTGACTGTAGGACACGGCCACTAAGCTTAAGCCCTAGATCACTACTCTTTCTTCTCATTTCTGACTCCTCATCTTTTCTATTCTTTAGGATGGCGGATGCAAGGATCAAGTTCGCGCAACCAGATGAGAATTCACCTTTTGGATGTCACTTGAAGGAAGCCGCTAGATACTTGAACATAGGAGTACCAAGCTTCACTGGAACTTTCAACGCCACTTTACCCGAAGAGGAGCGCTGGAGGATTCAAGTCTACATTCCAGGAAGGACGTTTGCACCAGTCACGGAGCCAATAGAGTTTACCTTTGATGTACCAACATGGAGCCTAGGAAAGAGCATGGCAGCTCACATCGCCATGGGACGAATTGGAGAAGTTTATCGCAAAGATCTCAAGAATACTATCTACCAGATTTGTGGGCGCCGAGATGAGCATTGGGAGATGATCGCCACAAGGAGGGACAGATCCATCGCAGGTTACATTCAGGAGTTAAACCAACACATCCGACGCCAGGAGAACCAGATGTGCGCAGATATGGAGGAGCTACAGAAGGCTATGACCAGGATCAAGGAGCTAGAAGCAGAACTCAAGGCTACGCGTAAAGACTATATGGAAGAAATCGTCGCTCTAGTAAGACAGAACGGTGACCTTAAGGAGAAGATTGGAGTATTCATGGGAGGTTCAGCACCCAAAGGATAAGAGGATGAACCTACCTGTCCAGATAATTATATCATCATCGACGACAATGACTCGGATCCCGATGATAGCGATGATGACTATGTTGATGAAGCTGGAGCAGATATCATGGAATCTGCATCGGAGCAGTTTTTCTAGTTGACCACAATAACAGTAGTAGAATTTTCCACCATTTAACTAGTTTTAGTCCAAGCACTTTTGTAATGATAGTTAGACCGTTGTATGCCCTTGTTTGAATTGATTGGAATGATATTGTGTGTTTTGTCTCATGTGCATATGGATAGTGTATTCTCACTAGACCTCATTCTATTCTTAACTCTCCCCTTTAAACCCTCAGATGCCTCCGAGACGCGACCCTGAGTTTGTTTTCCCGCCAGAGATCACGCAGTTGATTCAGCAGCAGAATACCTTGATTCAAACATTGGTACAGAACCAAGGCAACAACAACAACAATCCACCACCACCACCTTTTGACCATCTGGCACGTTTCTTAAGGTTGAACCCGCCAGTGTTTTCCAGTAGCACCGAGCCAATAGTAGCAGATGATTGGCTCCGTAAGATAGGGAGGGAGTTGACCACTGCAGGATGCACAGATGGAGAGAAGGTGAAGTTTGCCGCGCATCAGCTTGACGGACCCGCAGCAGCATGGTGGGAGAATTTTACAGCCACTTACCCTGTAGACACTATCACATGGAATCAGTTTCAGCAAGCTTTTCATACTGCCCATGTTTCAGCTGGAGCTATGGCCATGAAGAAGCGTGAGTTTCGCAACTTACGCCAAGGAGGACGGACAGTTGGCCAGTATGTGGATGATTTTAGTAAGCTAGCACGTTATGCCCCAGATGACGTTGCTACGGATGCAGCTAAGCAGGAGAAGTTTCTAGAAGGACTGAATGATGAGCTGAGCATGTAGTTGATGGTAGCCACTTTCAATAACTACCATGAGTTAGTAGATCGTGCTCTTATGATTGAAGGGAAGCAGCAGCAGATTGATAATCGTAAGAGGAAGTATGCACAGGGGAAGTATAATTCTGGAGCTCAGCAGAAGCCACGCTTTACCCCAAAGTCAGGAGGACATTTTCAGCATACTCATGGTGGAGGCAGCTCGCACAATCACAATGGCACAAAGAATGGGAACAGGAATGGAGGAAGCAATGGACAAAGCCGCACCACCCCGTCAACACCATCCAAAGCAGACCTGAGCCATATCACCTGTTATAAGTGCCGCAAGACGGGGCATTACGCAAATGATTGTCCTGAAGGCCAAAATGGAAATGGCAATGGAAGCTCAGGAAAGAAGCCGAACCCTTTCAACAGGGGGCAAGTGAACCACGTTACCGTGGAGGAGGTTGAAGCTCAGCCAGATGCAGTAATAGGTAAGTTTTTGGTTAAGGCATTTACTGCAGTTGTTCTTTTTGATACTGATGCATCGCATTCATACATATCAAGGGGATTTGTGGATAAATATAAATTGCCAACCCAAGCACTTAGGTCACCCATGCTAGTAACCTCACCCGGAGCAGAGTATACGGCTAGTAAATGGTGTGATCGACTGCCATTAAGGATTGGACACCATGTATTTCCCTCGGACCTAATAGTTTTGGAATCGCAAGGTTTGGATGTGATATTAGGCATGGATTGGTTATCGAAGTATGGAGGGAACATTGATTGCGCCAGTAAGACAATTTTGCTTACAACACCAGAAGGGATAAGGATCAAGTATGTATCACGGCATGAGCCGAGGAGAGCACATGTAAATTCCTTATCAGGAGTTGTGCAGGAGGAAGTACCAGTGGTAAGGGATTTCCCCGATGTATTTCCAGAGGAGTTGCCAGGCATGCCACCAGATAGAGACATTGAGTTCTTAATTGAGCTACTGCCAGGCACTGGACCTATATCCAAGAGACCGTACAGGATGCCAGCCCAGGATTTGGAGGAAATCAAGAAGCAGATTAAGGAGTTGTTGGATAAAGGTTTTATTCGCCCAAGTTCTTCGCCTTGGGGATCGCCAGTACTTCTAGTGGAGAAGAAGGATGGATCGTTAAGAATGGTTGTTGATTATCGCGGATTGAATGAAGTAACCATCAAGAACAAGTACCCACTACCAATGATCAATGATCTGTTTGATCGGTTGCAAGGAGCTAAGGTGTTTTCCAAGATCGATTTGCGATCAGGGTACCATCAGTTGAAGATTCGGGAGCAAGATATACCGAAGACGGCTTTTACCACCAGGTACGGGCTGTATGAGTATACCGTTATGTCATTTGGTCTGACTAACGCCCCAGCCTATTTTATGAACATGATGAACAAGGTGTTTATGGAGTTTTTGGATAAGTTCGTCGTGGTGTTCATTGATGATATTTTGGTTTATTCGAAGAATGAAGAGGAACACAAGGAGCACTTGCGATTAGTACTCGAGAAGCTCAGGGAACATCAGCTATACGCCAAGTTCAGCAAGTGTGAGTTTTGGTTGAAGGAAGTTGGATTTCTCAGACATGTTATATCCGGAGAAGGTATCGCAGTAGACCCCACTAAAGTTGTCACTGTGACAAACTGGGAAGCACCAACCACGATTGGAGAGATCAGGAGTTTCCTTGGACTCACGGGATACTACCGAAGATTCATTGAAAATTTCTCGAAGATTGCGAAGCCTATGACAGAGTTGTTGAAGAAGGATACTAAGTTCATTTGGACTGAGGAGTGTGAGGCTAGCTTCCAAGAGTTGAAGAAACGTTTGGTTACCTCACCTGTGTTGATTCTGCCAGATCAGACTAAGGATTATGAAGTGTATTGCGACGCTTCACGACGAGGACTTGGAGCAGTGCTTATGCAGGAGGGTAGAGTTGTTTCGTATGCTTCACGACAGCTTAAGCCCCATGAGTTGAATTATGCTACTCATGATTTGGAGTTAGCAGCCGTAGTGCATGCACTGAAAACGTGGAGACATTTTCTCATTGGAAATCATTGTGAGGTGTACACGGATCACAAGAGTTTGAAGTACATCTTCACACAGAAGGAATTAAATCTCAGGCAGAGGAGATGGTTGGAACTTATTAAGGATTATGATATGAGATTGCATTATCACCCCGGGAAGGCTAACGTTGTAGCAGACGCGTTGAGCCGCAAGAGCCATGTCAATACTCTAATGACGGGAGAAATACCCAAGGAGTTAGCCGAGGAACTTCGAGAGCTATGTTTGGAAATAGTTCCGAGAGGCTATGTAGCAGCATTGGAGATTCAGTCTACGTTGATGGATAAAATCAGAGAAGCTCAAAAGGCAGATACGGAGGTTGCCACTATTAAGGAACGGATGAGCAAAGGAAAGGCTAAGGGATTTCGTGAGGATGAGTACGATACCCTACGATTTGAGGACCGTGTTTATGTGCCCAATAACCCGGAGATCAGGAAGTTGATTCTGCAAGAGGCACATGATTCACCATATTCGATTCACCCGGGAACACAAAGATGTATTTGGATTTGAAGGAAACATTCTGGTGGACCGGAATGAAGAAGGATATCACAGAGTATGTAGCAGTTTGTGATGTTTGTCAGAGGGTGAAAGCAGAACATCAGAAGCCAGCTAGATTGTTGCAGCCATTGCCTATACCCGAATGGAAGTGGGATAAACTAAGTATGGATTTCATCACGGGATTGCCCAGGACTCGTTCAGGCTATGACTCGATTTGGCTTGTAGTCGATCGTTTGACGAAGGTAGCTCATTTCATCCCAGTAAAGACTACCTACAGCAGTGCCAAATTGGCTAAGATATACATGACGAGGATCGTATGTTTGCATGGAGTTCCGAGGAGTATCGTATCAGATAGAGGAACCCAATTCACCTCTAAGTTCTGGAAGCAGTTGCACGAAACATTGGGAACCAGGCTGGAGTTTAGCACAGCTTTCCACCCACAGACAGATGGACAGACTGAGAGAGTCAATCAGATTTTGGAGATATGCTTAGAGCTTGTGTTTTGGATTATGGATCAAGTTGGGATGACAACCTACCATACGCGGAGTTTTCTTACAACAACAGTTATCAGTCCAGTTTGAAGATGGCCCCTTTCGAAGCCTTGTACGGAAGGAGGTGCAGAACCCCGTTGTTGTGGGATGAGGTTGGAGACCGCCAGTTGTTTGGACCAGATTTGATTAAGGAGTCTGAACAGAAAGTAAAGTTGATTCGCGACAGGCTCAAGGTAGCTCAGTCAAGGCAGAAGAGCTATGCAGATTCGAAACGCAAGGAGACAGAATACGAAGTCGGAGACAGAGTTTATCTTCGAGTATCTCCACTTCGAGGAGTTAAGCGTTTTGGAGTTAAAGGAAAGTTAGCGCCACGTTTTGTGGGGCCATACAAGGTTTTGGAACGCATGGGAGAAGTAGCATACAAGTTGGAATTACCTGAGGGATTGTCAGGAGTTCACGATGTGTTCCATGTTTCACAGTTGAAGAAGTGTCACGCAGAGATGGCTGATATACCACTGAGAGATATGTGCCATTGGAAACGATTCAGTTGAAAGAAGATCTGACCTATGAAGAGAAACCTGTTAAGATTTTGGATTATGCCAGCAGAGTTACCCGCAGCAAGGTTATCAAGTTTTGCAAAGTTCAGTGGAGCCACCACACCGAGGAGGAAGCCACCTGGGAGCGAGAGGAAGATCTGCTCAAGGACCACCCTCACCTATTTGCTAGCCAACCCGAATCTCGAGGGCGAGATTCATCTTAAGGGGGGTAGGTTTGTAACATCCCAAATTTCCAATTTGGAATGTTATACATAGATCATCATGCATATCATATTTTTATTGCATTGTTGGCTCGATCCTAGAAATTCTACGCAACTCAAGGACCCTCGGAGAGAGTTGGGGATTTCGTTATTTTCATATTTGGGGTTTTTCTCAAATTTTGAAAATAGGATCATTGATTTTATTTATTTTATCTTCAATTATTTCTACTACCAAAAATTCAGAGAGGGAATAAAATGACTTTCCCAAAATAAAGAAATAATGAAGATTTAATAAAAAAATCAAATAAGATTTATTTTGGAGTTTTTCGCTTTTTATTTGAATTTAGGAAAAATGCGCATTTTTCAAAATTGCATTTAGGTCCCAAATAAATGTTCATCTAGTCCGGCTTGATTTTAGAAGTCGGGGAAAATTTATTTCGGGGTTTTTGGAGTCTGTTTAGTATTTCTTTTTATTTTTCTACCGAGCGTAATGTTTTAAAAAAAACGCGCACCGACTCCGGGCCATACCCGAGCGGGACTTCGCTCGGGGGCGCTTTATAAAGCGCGGGACCCCGCCGCCCAGCCCGCTAGATCGCCCCGGCCCACCCACAAACCCTAACCCTAGCCGCCAGCCGACGCCGCCGCCGCCACTGCCGCCCGACGCCGCAGCCGCCGCCGCCCGATGCCGCCGCCGCCAGAGCCGCCGCCCCGCAGCCCCGCATCCCGAGGTTTGCCGCCGCCTCGAATCGCGTGCCGCCGGTTTTTCTTAAAAACCGGGCGGTTTTTCTTTACGGTTTTTATTTCGGTTTCTTTTTAGATTCGTTTTATTTTAGTTTTAGGTTTTTTTTCTCGGTTTAGGTTAATTAGCGGACGTTCGTCCGTTAGATCGTCTTAGAGAATGCTTTTCGTCAGATTCAATAAATTAACGAACGTTTGTTCGTTAATCTGTTCGTCGTTTTTCTTTTTCTCGGATTTTCCGCTGTTATTTTCTGATCGCGATTACTGATCCGATTTTCGATTTAGTATAGCTTTTCGCTCGTTTATCGGAATCAGGCGATTCAAGCGCCTGGAGTTTCGTCTCGAAACCCTCTTTCCAAATAATCTACTTAAACAAGTTTTTGCTTCTATAAAATTTGACTTAGATCCAGATTAGTAAAACGAAGCTGTTTTCTTTCGCCGTTTGACTTTCGTTGCTTTATTCGATTTGATTCTTTTTGCAAACCGGAGTTCTTAAGTTGAACATTCTGGTTGGATCTTTTGTTTGAGTTTTACCTGTGCATTAGAATATTGTATGCTTGTTTGTCTGCGATAGAATACCCTGAGTGCGCCGCCTGTTACTTCGAGTCTCTAGGTTTCACGGATCCTCAGCAAGGCAAGTAACACTTGATCATACCTTTTCTACTACCCAGTTTTTATGCATTATATCTATCCTCAAACATTGCATGAATAGGATCTAATTAAATTGTGGGATGTGAAGTAGATGAGGTAGTACCTATCACCTGTTTTATTATCAAACCTTTGGGAGTTACTTCTACGTTTGCTTATTATGTCATGCTATGCTAGTAGACGTGGATTGGGTGAGTGAATATCCATGACAGATGTGAGATTGTTAATTACTGGTTTATTTAAGGTGGCAACTTAAACACACATCTGGGTGGATTGAGGCACCTGTTTTCTAGCAGGACTTGCCTGTATTTCTTCGGACCGCCACCCAGGCTCAAAGGGATCATGAGATTATTCAAACTAGAAACTTACGTGTGCAGCCACATGCTATTATGGGCTCTAGCATAGTTGACTAAGTTGTGCGAACTCTTACGGGGTGGACTAGCAGATGTAGGGGATGTAGGTTGGTACGGTCTACCCCTCTAGTAAGGTGCTAGTGCTTCTGAAAGACTATGTCTCGGTCATCCGTTTCTCAAACACCATGTAGTGCGGGAAACCAAGCGGAGGCGATCGAGTCATGTGGGGAAAGTGCGCAAACCTCTGTAGAGTGTATAAACTAATCATGGTTAGCCGTGTCTCCGGTTATGGACATCTTGAGTATCTAGTACTTGATTATCATGTGAATCTCATCATGTTACTTTAATTAATATTGTTGGGTTTTTAATGAGTACTCTTAATTGGGATTGAGAATGCTGTCAATCATTCTCAATGTTTAACAACCACCATGATAGTTAAATGAATTTATTCCTTTGCAGTAGGGAAAAATTGGCTTTATGCAAAAACTGTAACCATAGAGCTTTACCACCAGCCAAATATGCATGTAGTATAGCCTATCTCCATTGTTATTCTCTATGTGTTACATTGCCAGCATATTCCATGTGCTGACCCGTTTTCGGGCTGCAACGTTTCATGTTGCAGACTTTTCAGACGACGAGTAAGGTGCTTTTAGGTCGTGGTTCTATACTCAGTGATTGTCGTTGGAGTTGATGGACTCGCTTATCTTCCAAGTCTTCCGCTGTTATCGTTTTAGATGGCCTTAAGCCATATTTATTTCAATAAGTTCTCTTTTGAGACATTCGATGTAATAAGTGTGTGATTGCTACTCTGTTATAAATCCTCCAAGTACTGTGTGGTGTCAGCATTACTGATCCAGGGATGACACTGAGCACAGAGATCAGACTGTTTGAGGTCTGGTCGCTACATCCATGGTTCATACCCCCCAATACTACCCATAGATTCATCAAAATAAGCAAACAACACATAGAAGACAGAATCTATCAAAAACAGAACAGACTATAACAATCTGTAACTCTCGAATACTTTTGTAACTCCAAAAATTCTGAAAAATTAGGACAGCCTGGGAAATTTGTGCACCAATCTAGAGCAAAAAGAATCAGATTAAAATCACATTTTAATAACATCCAGGAAATTATTTACTGGGCCCAAAAGTTTTTGTTTTTCAGCAGGATCAAAACAACTATCACCGCAAGCTATCCCAAAGGTCTTACTTGGCACAAACACTAATTAAAACACAAAACCACATCTAACTAGAGGCTAGATGATTTATTCAAAGCAAAACAGGAACAAAAAGCAAAGAACCAAAATAAAATTGGTTTGCCTCCCAACAAGCGCTATTGTTTGACGCCCTTAGCTAGGCATAAAAACACGAATAGATCTAGGTATAACTATAGTAATAATACGACAAATCTTGAAAACTCATCTCATATTCCCTTCTTTCAACAGAAAGTTTTCTTTGTTGTAAACAAAAGTAATCAAAAGGGCTAAATTAATGGGATAAGAATCCCCTAGATCAAGCTCAGAAGGAATTGTTTCCTCCTTTGGTCCTTCATATTGTATAACCAACTCATCATTCTAAGATTTCTTTTGGGAAAAAGTCATGAGCTTATTTCCAAGAGAGAAACTCAATCCGTTATTTTGTATAGCAAAATTATCATTAAGCTCAGAAATCTTATCAACTAAAACATCGGTGGGGACCCTCTTGCTTAAATTTTCATTATAAGCAACATGATCTAGAGATTGTAAACGCACGATGTCCTCTTGGTTAAAGAGAATTGACTCTATGGGAGGACAACCACCATCTACTTTATAATGTGTGAAAATTTCATTAGCTTCTTTCATAATAAATCTAAACTCATATGCTAGAAATATAGTGGAGGCGCGCTTAACAGAAGAATGCTCAATATTAGAAAACTCTAGAAAAATCCTTTGTATGGATGGATGCATGTGAACAAATTGTCTTTCAAGTTCGATCACGAGCAAAGATATAGCATCAGCAAGACTACTAGTTCTATGGAGAATAGATCCACCCATCAAGGGTAACGCACCGACACAAGTAAAAAAATCTTGAATAACCCCTTTTTCCAATAATATTTCCGCTACCAAGGCGAAGTTTTTTAGTGTGCAAAATAGTGGATTCCTCATGAGGATTAGTATTAGCAAAAGCATCAAAGTCCCCCCCATCGTTACTACTAACCTTTTCAGCAATAACCTCCCAATTGCATACATGGGTGCAACAAACCAATCTAGCAAATGAGCACACACAAAGCGAGCAAGAAAGATGAGCGGAAGAGGGGCGAAGAAAAGGCAAATCTTTTCAAAAATTGTTTTAGAAGTGGGGGAGAGGAAAATGAGAGGCGAATGGTGAATAATGTGATGCAAGAGATGAGAGTTTATGATGGGTACTTGGTATGCTTGACTTGGCATAGATCTCCTCGGCAACGGTGCCAGAAATTCTTCCTGGTACTTCTTGAGCTTGCGTTGGTTTTTCCCTTGAAGAGGAAAGGGTGATGCAGCAAAGTAGAGATAAGTATTTCCCTTAGTTTGAGAACCAAGGTATCAAGCCAGTAGGAGACAACGCACAAATCACTGAATACCTGCACAAACAATCAAACAAACTTGCACCCAACGCGATAAAGGGGTTGTCAATCCCTTCACGGTTACTTGCAAAAGTGAGATCTGGTAGAGATAGATAAATGATGAAGTAAATATTTTTGGTATTTTTGGTTTATAGATCAGAAAGTAAAAGATTGCAAGAATAGTAGATTGGAAACTAATATTGTAGATCGGAAACTTATATGATGGAAAAGAGACCCGGGGGAAATAGGTTTCACTAGCGGCTTCTCTCAAGATAGAAAATAATACGGTGGGTGAACTAAATACTGCCGAGCAATTGATAGAAAAGCGCAAAGTTATGATGATATATAAGGCAATGATCATGAATATAGGCATCACGTCCGTGTCAAGTAGACCAAAACGATTCTGCATCTCCTACTATTACTCCACACATCGACCGCTATCCAGCATGCATCTAGAGTATTAATTTCGTAAAGAACGGAGTAACGCATTAAGTAAGATGACATGATGTAGAGGAATTAACTCAAGCAATATGATGAAAACCTCATCTTTTTATCCTCGATGGCAACAATACAATACGTGCCTTGCTGCCCCTACTGTCACTGGGAAAGGACACCACAAGATTGAACGCAAAGCTAAGCACTTCTCCCATTGCAACAAAAAAACAATCTAGTTGGCAAAACCAAACCAATAATTCGAAGAGACTTGCAAAGACACCAAATCATGCATATACGAATTCAGAGAAGATTCAAATAATATTCATAGATAAGCTGATCATAAATCCACAATTCATTGGATCTCGGCAAACACACCGCAAAATGGTATTACATCGAATAGATCTCCAAGAACATCGAGGAGAACATGGTATTGAGAATCAAAGAGAGAGAGAAGAAGCCATCTAGCTACTAGCTATGGACCCGTATGTCTGAGGTAAACAACTCACGCTTCATCTGAAGGGTAATGGTGTTGATGTAGAAGCCCTCCGTGATCGAATCCCCCTATGGCAGGACACCAGAAAAGGCCCCTAGATGGGATCTCATGGGTACAAAAGGTTGCGGTAATGGAAAATTATTTTCGTGGATGCCCCTGTTGGTTTGGGGGTATATGGGAATATATAGGCGAAGAAATTAGGTCAGGAGACCCACGAGGGGCCTAGAAGACAGGCGTGCCTTCCAGCCTTGTGGCCACCTCGTGGCTCCTCCAACTTCATCTCCAAGTCTCATGTTTTACTTCTGGTCCAAGAAAGATCGTCGCAAAAGTTTTATTCCGTTTGGACTCCGTTTGGTATTCCTTTTCTGTGAAACTCTAAAACAGGGAAAAAACAGGAACTGGCACTGGGATCTAGGTTAATAGGTTAGTCCCAAAAATAATATAAAATAGCATAATAATGCATATAAAACATCCAAAACAGATAATGTAATAGCATGGAACAATCAAAAAGTATAGATATGTTGGAGACGTATTAGTAGGCTCGCTAGTTGGTGAGGAGTTGGATGAGATTCATCATGTAATCGAGTTAGTTTTGTTAGGGCTTGATCCCTAGTATCCACTATGTTCTGAGTTGATGTTGCTATGACTATGCCATGCTTAATGCTTGTCACTAGGGCCCGAGTGCCATGATTTCAGATCTGAACCGTTTATGTTTTCACCATTATATCTATGTTCTAGATCCGATCTTGCTAGTCATATGCACCTGCTATGTATTATGATTCGTAAACCCCGGGGTGGCAATAGTCGGGATACTTTTCGATGCTGACCATAGTTTGGGGAGTTCATGTATTCATCATATGTTAATGCTTTGTTCCGGTTCTCTATTAAAAGGAGGCTTTAATATCTCTCAGTTTCCATATGGACCCCGCTGCCACACGAGGGTAGGACAAAAGATACCATGCAAGTTCTGGAGCTAGTTTTGTATTTCCTAGGTTCTGACTGTTATATGATGAATATCATCCAACGAATTCACCGATCCAATGCCTACGAATTTTCCACATGGTGCTCTCGCTAAGTTACTAGTGCTGCTGTTACTATTACACTTGCTACAAAACCACTGCTATCACTATTACTATTACCACTGCTATTAAAATTATCATATTATTGTGCTACTGATTATCTTGTAGCAGATAATTAATCTCCAGGTGGTTGAATTGACAACTCAACTACTAATACTTGCAAATAATCTTTGGCTCCCCTTGTGTCGAATCTATAAATTTGCATTGAATACTCTACACTCAAAAACTATTGCGATCCCCTATACTTGTGGGTTATCAGTCCCCTCATGCAGGTTGGCCCCACTCCAAAACCTTCTAGAACCTTCCTGATACAATACCCAAAAAACCCGAATATTTTCCGGAACCCTGAATATGACTTTCCATATATAAATCTTTACCTCCAAACCATTTTGGAGCTCTTCGTGATGTTTCGGATCCCATCCGAGACTCCGAACAACCTTACGAATTTCCACTATTGATATCTAATAATACCCTAACGCTACGACCGTTAAGTGTGCGACCCTACGGGTTCGAGAATCATGTAGACATGAACGAGACTCCTATATAATAAATAATCAATAGCGGGACCTGGATGCCCATATTGATTCCCACATATTCAACAAAGATCTGTATCGGTTGAACCATGATGTCAAGGATTCAGTCAATCCGGTATCTCTATACCTAGTTCAATCTCGTTACCGGCAAGTCTCTTTACTTGTTCCGTAATACAATATCTCATGACTAAACTTATTAGTCACATGCTTGCAAGCTTCTTGTGATGTTGTATTACCGAGAGGGCCCGGAGATATCTCTCCGTCACACGGAGCGACAAATCCCAGTCTTGATCCATGCAACCCAACAAACACCTTCGGAGATAACTATAGAGCACCTTTATAATCACCTAGTTATGAAGTGAAGTTTTATAGCACACAAAGTATTCCTCTAGTATCCGAGGGTGGCATAATATCATGGTCTAAGGAACTGATACTTGACATGACAAAAGTTGTAGCAAATAACTAAACAATCTGATGCTAAACTTATGGTTGGGTCTGTCCATCACATCATTTTCCTAATGATGTGATCTCTTTACCCAATGACAACTAATGTATATGGTTAGGAAACCTTAACCATCTTTGATCAACGAGCTAGTCTAGTAGAGGCTTACTAGGGACACGGTATTGTCTATGTATTTGCACATGTATTTAAGTCCCGGTCAATAAAATTATAGCATGAATAATAAATATTTATCATGAACGAGAAATATGATAATAACTATTTTATTATTACCTCTAGGGCGTATTTCCAACATCACTCCCCATCCAGCTTTGCCTAGTCGAGCTTGCCTTTTTTGCATGAGTAGGTGTCGGCATTGCACAGTACTAGCTGCTGAAGGCCAGGGTGTTAATTAGAATGGGCGGGTGTCGGTATTACTCGTATAGCAGGTCTCGCTAAGGAGGGTGGAAGGAGAGGCCTAGCCCCTCCATTGGCAGGCGGCAACCATGTACTCCAGTGGCAGTGGAGGGTTGATCTTGTATGCCACGGCGGCGACCCTGGATGGCGGGTTACACGACTGGCTCTCTGGTGAGCAGCGTGGCAACGGCGGTAGCAACTTACCTTGGTTGTGTGGATGGCGAGGTCATGGTGGTGGGTAATCATGGCGAGTTGTTGCCTATCAAGTGGTAGATCCCATATCTCGATCTAAAGGCATTGATATGTTCATGTCGGGCCTTCCCTTAGTGTGGGTTTAACTACCTTGTTACAAGTGTATTGCAGGCGAGATATTGGCGCCAACAATGCCCGTGGGTGTCGGATCCCTCTTGGTGATGCCCTTGTGCTCCCATTCTCTATGCTAGGGCTAAATGTGAAAACCTAAGTTCGTATTATCTGTCTCGACGATGGCGACTCGTAGCATCATCACTGGCCCTTCTGGGGGCGCCGTGGTTGAGCTCAGGTACCTTCTGGTCACATCATGTCGACGTCTTTTCGGGCAAGTTTAGATCGCAGCTCAAAGCTTTGCAGCTCTGGTGTGGTGCAGTCTTGTAGGCCTCCTACCTTTTACACACGACCACATTGCCACCTTTCTTGGTCCTTGTTGTTCAAAGTCAAGACCAATGCTCATCGGTACAGAGCAAGAGGGCAGGGAGCCCTCCACGGTAACTGTTTGGTTCAGTTGTGTGGCTTTGTGTATAAAGTGGAGCAAAATCCTATTTTGAGGGGACGAATGTTTTACCTACTTGAATTTCGTAATTCAGTTCTTGGGATGTAACATTAGGTTTTACCTTTTTACGAGAATCAGCAAGGGATCTCCCTATTGCGGTTTCTATTCACATTTCTTGTGGTGGAACCTATCTACTTCTCGAAGGTTGGGGGGTTCAAAAAGGTCAACTTTGAGTGATCTAGGTTAAACTCAGGAAAGAGCTAGATCAAGTTATATTCTCGGATCGTACTCGGCTTGCGATGATCTCGGGTGGATCTCGAGCCAGTTTTGAGCCAAATAAAAAGTTGGTTTCTTTACAATCGACTTGTTGTGCAATGTGAAATTTCTTGGCTATTTAGATTACAATAATTAAGAATCACATAAGGAAAATAATTATAAATAAAAGGTCATTCAAACAAATAACTTCATAAATATTGAAGAGTAGTTTGACTCCAATCCTTTATCTAAACAAATAACAACATGGTTCATGACATAACTCCATTGATTTATAAGTTGGATAAAATAAATTTTTAACAGATAAAATTCATAAGCATGCATCCAATGCACATGGTGGAGATCTTCTTCGAGCAGCAACACAACTCAATGAATAACCCTTTGCATACTAGACGATGCGCAAGTGTCCCAACTATTGAATTGCCTAAATGGTGGTTATACATTTACCTTTCCATTTGTGTGATTCCACGTAAAGCACTTCTGAATCAAACACACAACCTAAAGATAATATATATTTTCATTTCAAAAAAGAAAGGTAACTAATTATTCTAACTTCATTGCATCTATCAAAGATAACATAGCTGCCATCTTAGTTTTAGCTATATCAGGTAAAAATCGAGCAAGCTAGTCTTGGCTCAAACTTGGTCTATATTTTAACTGAGCCAACACCATCTTTGGCCTGGGATGAGAGGGAAGAGGATGGGATCAAGGGAGCTTATGGGGTAGGACTGTTGATTTAGAGAGTAAGGAAAGTGGCAGGAAATATATTAGTGTTTGTGGCCTACTCTTCAACGACACGAACACCAACCACTATATATATAATGATGTATAAGAGCAGGTGGCCAAACATGATTTTACCCAACATGGGTGACGGATCTTGTTTTTTGGACATGCATGGTAACAAACATCCTCTTGTTGCTTGGTCCAAAGTATGCATAATAAAAATTCAAGGTGGTCTAGGGGTGATCAATATTAACATTCACAACAAGGCTCACTCGAGAACTTGTAGAAATTTTAAAATGGGCAAGACATCCCCTAGGTTAATCTCATATGGGAGTAATAGTAATATACCACCGACTCTCTTTGTGGTAATCATATGCAAGGTTTTTTGTGTGGTGGAAGGCAAATATCAAGTCAATGCCCGGATGCAATTTAGGTGAAGGTAAAAGTATGCTTTTCAGGATTGATATTTCGCATACTATTGCTTGTTTGTTTTGTTTCCACATCTTTTTACCTTTGCAAAGGATGTTAATCTAAATGTGGAAACAATAATGCTTCACAATGAATTTCTTGAGGATCTTTTTCACTTGCCACTCGCCACTGAAGCACATCAAGAATTCTTGCAAATGGAGGACTTGTGTTCAAATCACAATTCTTATGAGCATAGGAATTCAAATGACACCTAGAGTTACATCTGGGGTAATGCTAAATTTTCAATTATCAAGGGTTATAAAGTCACGGTTGGTGCTCAGTCTACTCAACCTCACTTCAAATGAATCTGGGGGAGTTCTTTTCAATCTAAACACTAGGTTTTTTCTGGTTATTACTCCAAGACAGACTCAATACTAGAAACTTATTGTCAAGAAACAATTTTGTTCTGCAAAACTACAATTGTATCATTCTGCAATGTTAGTAGAGAGAACCTTATCTATCCCTTCTTTAAAGATGATGGAACTTTGTCTATCCCAACAGAGGCACAAATCTTTGAGTGTTGGGAGCATTTGTTGGTATTAAGATAGGCTACATGTGCAATGTTTTTATCATTAATTGCCACTTGGGCCATGTGCATGTCAACAATCAACAAAATCTTCAGAATTGTGGATCCAACTTTGCGCATTCCAAAAGGCGTCTATTTAAAGGAGATTACTTAGGCCTACTTTGGCAGCACGGTTTTCAAAAAACCTGAATATTACAATGTATGGGCAGTGAATACTCCGTTTTCTTAAAGGTTTAGCATTTCTCAGGTTTGACAAAACTATCGAAGCATTTGGTTAGCATTATTTTAGCTTCATTTTGATCGATGGTTACACATGGCAGGCAGCTGGACCTAGCTAGGGTATAGTATCATAAACTAGTAGCAGCCGGCACATGATATTACTCTGTTATACTACCTCTCGTTGCATAGTATCATATTGTTATGTCATTAATTCATTCATAGAATCTCAAATCAGAGTTGTGACCCAGATTTATTTTTATTAACTTTTCTCGGTTCATGTGCTAGATATTGTATCACAATGTGCTATATAACTCTCTCTCTCTCTCTCACACACACACACATCATTAATTCAGTGTCACGTCATTTTTTACTTATATGGCAATGCATAATACTCTTATAATATATTTTTATGTAAGAGGTCTAAGGAGCTATATGCTAATGTCGACCGCCGGCTGCATGCAGCCTTGCCGTGCACGAGGTCATTTGGGATCGAGCCGTCTCAGATCAAGGGATGGACAAACAGAGAAGGTTGTCTAGTGTAGATACTGATGGATTAATCGTGGACAAGCAGAGTGACGAGACGAAGAAGGTATAGAGAGCTGACTGAGATAAAGCATGTCAAATGTTTCGGCTAGGACAAACATCACATATGACTTGTCATCGGCTACGTAACTGTTGCCAGATTGACATGGACATAATATCGTACATATAATATCTAAGAAAATGATTCCTTTTGAACGCACATGCAAATCATCCACACCATCAGAGTGTATGCAACCAATTCATTTTTTTTACTTTCACTTTTCACCACATGAAAGCTCTTCACATTATCAAGCGCATCTAAGCAAGTGATTTCATTTGAATGCACACAGTGGCGGACCCAGGATTGGCTGACGCCCCAGGCAAGAAACTAAGGGCTAAAAACTACCCAGAAAAAACTTCAATTTTAAGGCATACAAAAATCAATCTATGATGCATAACTAATAAGAAACCGAACATAATATTCAATGGCAGCATTTGTTCCATGATGGGTCAACTAATAAAGAAAAAAAATCAAAAGACAATATGTAGCATAGATAGATGATACAAAAGATTGATACCAAATCAAAGTATTGGTTGGTCTGAGCCTCCCATGATCACATCTTCAATAGCAGAAGAAGCTAAACATTCAATCATCAATTTTGAAATGCAAGTCAGTGCATAATATAGCAGGTAAAACTAGTTAATGATGCATGCAAAATGTGAAAACTTACATATAGGACGAGGCAAAATGCCTTTACGTGTGCGATAACCTTGAAATCACTCGATGATCTTTGATTCTTCAATACTAACAAATACATCTCGCTCAATGTAGCATACCATTCTATGATTCATCCAATCATCACCCATTTCGTTCCTCAATCCAGTCTTGATAATGCTCATTGCTGAGAATGCTCTTTCCACTGTTGCGGTTGCAATGGGTAAAATCAATGCTAACTCAACAAGACGGTAAACCAAGGGAAAAGTTGTGTGCATATCACTTTTAACCATATTCATGGCAAGATGACCAAGATCATTGCAATTCATCAAATGTGGATCAGCTCTTGCTTCCTGAATGAATGAGTCTAGTTGGCTTCTAAGGACAAAAGTAACTTCATATGCAGAAAAGTCAGCAGCATACATATTAGCAAGATCTACTAGCTTGTCTTCATTATAATTGGCAAATGAATTCTTGGGGTCAAGACAAGCAATGCATATCAACAATTGAGTAGACCTTTCAGCAAAGTGGTTGTTTAACTCCATAATAAGTTGATCATGCAACACATTGAATATTTCAATTTTGAAATGGTGGTTGTAAGTTACCAATTGTCCACCCCAAGTCCTTGAACGTCCATCCGCAGTTCTTATATCTTCCATATTTGGCACTACAATGTTGTATTTGACACAAAAGTATGTTACCTCTTTAAAGAGCTCATCCCAACCATTCTGCCTTATGTCTTGAACATCCTCTAATGTGGTTTTAATCAACCCCACAACACGTACAATACTCTGATTTTTCAATTGCAAGCATTGTGACAGATTGTTAGTCTTGCCCAATAATCTAATCATAAGATGCAATATGAGAACAAATTCGAAGGACTCCATGTGTTTTATCAACCCCGCGGCTGTGGTTCGTTGGGAAACATTATCTGCATCATTGTGTAGATTTTCTAATACCTTTAGAACTGATTTCCACATCTCAACAAGACGGCATAATGTTTTGTGATGTGATCCCCATGGTGTATCACCAGGTCTTGCAAGGTTAGTTAATTGGTTTTTCCCTCTTCCCTCAAGAAGTTCCCCAGCCTCTATTTGACACACTATTTCTCAAGTTTCTCTTGGGCTAATTGATCATGTCTTTTACAAGATGCATTAACAATGTTAACAACCATGCTTGTGTACTCAAAAAAATCCCTTACTGATGAACAACACTTGGCAACAGCAACAACCACTAATTATAACTGATGGACAAAACAATGTATATAATGAGCATAAGGATTTTCCTCCAAGATCAATCTTTGCAACCCACGAAATTCCCCTCTCATGTTTGAAGCCCCATCATAACCCTGCCCTCTCAAATTAGACATAGATAAACCAAGAGTACCAAACAATGTATATAATGAGCATAAAGATTTTCCTCCAAGATCAATGAAGTTGCTCTCGTGTCAGGAACATGCTCAACTGCCATGAATCTCTCAATCACCTCCCCTTGTTTGTCGAGATACCTACATAAGACAATGGAACATGATTAATATTTCAAAAACTTTAACAAAATAAACCTACAAGGCTAAAATATCATACACAACAATATGAGCAAAGGTACTAACCTCAAACACATGGCCATTTGCTCCTTCATAGATGCATCTCTCGACTCATCAACAAGTAGTGCAAATTTACTATCTCCAATCTCCTCAAGAATGACATTGGTGGTCTCTTTTGCACAAGCCTTGCACAAATCCAATTGTATCTTATGTGAAGTCAGCTTATGGTTATCTCCCGCATCCCCAAATAATTTTGCCACCTTTGGGTCTTTCTTTATGAACAAGTCCAACAACTCTTTGAAGTTACCCTTATTAATTGAGCTAGTAGACTCATCGTGACCACGAAAAGCAAGAGCTTGTAGTGTCAAAAATTTGACAATACCCAATACAATCAAGAGATGAGCTTTGTATTCTTCTTCTTTCTTCTGAGAACCCCTATCAAACACATGTGGCAGATTTTGTCTTTGATTTTTGAAATCCTCATAATGTTGCCTAGATTTATTATGAGCACTATCATGCTTGCCAACATGCTGATTAAAAACTTTAGGTCCATCCTTCCAAGATTTGAATCCATTTCTCGTGAATGCTTCAATACCATAGTTTTCAGCTCTTGGTTGCTTAAACAAAAAACAATAAAAGCAAAAGGATGACTTTTTTTCAATGCTATATTCCAACCAGCCGCGGTGATCATTGAACCAATAGCCATGAAAGCTCCTACCATTTATCTTTTCATATGTATGATTAGTTGGTTGGCAAGGACCCATACTAATGTACTCCCTTCTAGCAAGATCTCTAATGTCATGATCTAACTCCTCAATTGGTATTCTCTTATCGGGGTCAGATTCAACATCACCGGGTTTGAGTTCAGCTCTAACATTGGGGGTATTATCAGTTGTTTGAGCTGAAGGACCTGTTTCTACAGTTTCGGTGGTTTGAACTTGAAAAAAAGAATTCAATGTCTTGTTTCCTTTATTCATCTTGCGTTCCTGCAAAATTTTAGAGAAACAAAAAATTCTCAATGTCAAAATTGGTTTCTACATCTAACAAACACACAAACAGTGGCATCTAGCAACTAAAATCATCATCGTCCAATCGAATACTGACAATTTGGCATCTATAAACAAAAACAGGGCATCAAGGCATCAAGTCACCAAAATTGTACTGAGAAAGTGAGCTGCAGGCTGAGTGTGGACTACCTCGCCTCATTGGACGCCGGGCAACCTGCAGGCTGCAGCCTAGCGCGGTCGCGCCCTAGCCGGGTTCGCCGCCTCACGCCCTCGCCGCCTCGCCGGACACGGCGAACAGGACAGTTGCGGAGCAGCCGCAGGCCCACAGCGGCAGCGGCGCAACCGGGGGAGGGCGGCGGGCGCTTAAATGAGGGGCGCTGGAAGGGGGATCCGGGGAGGCGCTGCCGGACGGAGGCAGGGAGCTGACCGGCGACGGCGGGCGGCGATCGGTGACGACTTAGGGTTCGTTAGGTCCAGTCGGGGGAAAGAGCATCTGGCATTTGCGCTTCGTGCGGTGGTGAGCCGATCTGCGGGTGAGTTGGCCTGGGCGGCTGCCGGCTGGGCCAGTGGGCCTGGGCTACCTGGGCCTAGAACTGGGCTGCGCCCCAGGCCAAAGTTTTTTTAAATATAGGCCTAGGGTTTTTCCCACGCCCCAGGCAATGGCCTGGGCTACCTGGGGCCCAAATCCGTCCATGAATGCACATACAAGTCATCCACATCATCAAGCGCATGCAAGCAATCCATGTTTTACTTTTCACCACATGCAAGCCCTTCACATCATCAACCGGTGCAACATGCAAGCTCTCTTACGTCTTTTTTCTTTTTTACTACAACAAATATTTGGACTTTGGACTTGAATGTCACAAGTCAATATAACATGCATCTATACTCCATTTACCTCTAGGTTTTTCTATCGTTGTATGATGAGAATGTGGTGCGGTATTATTTTGATATATTAAAAAAACATTGCTATAACTTTTCGTACCAATGTGTCGGGCACTCTTAGTTGTTTTCCTTTTGGGCTTGGCCGCCTCTCCTCCTCACCCTAACCGCCCCTCCTCCTCACCCTAACTGCCCCTCCTCCTCACCCAGCCCCCCCCCCTCCCCCCTCTTCCCTTCCTAGCCGCCGCCTGAGGCGGCCGCTAGGCAAGCCCGAGGCGCCAAGGATGGTGGAGGCGGGGCCTCGGTTGCCCTGCTTCTACGTGGGGAACCCCGGATCTGGAGCGGCGACTCCATTGGCAAGGCACGGCCGGCTAGCAGCCGTGCGGGCGGTGGATCTGGTGTCTCGGCCGCGCGGGCGGCGGGATCCGGTGGTTGTTGGCGGCTAGCGGGTGGCTTCTGCGGCGGCTGGTGCGCGCGATCTGGCGCCTCCCCTCCTCCCCTGTTAGGTGTGTGGGTCAGCCTGGTCGGGCCGCACTTCTTCTTGGTCGTCGGTTCTGTACAGGAGGCGCTACTGGTGGCGGGGATCTAGTTCGGGCGAAAAATCCCTGGCGGGCCATGACCGGCCACGCCAACGGCGACACCTGAGGGCACCGTTCCCCTCCTTGGAGGCGTCAGTATGGACTAATCTCCTCACTTCACCTTCCCCTAGGTCTCCCGGGTGAAAGCTCTAACTTTGTTGGGCAGCGACGCTCACGGCGTCGTTCCCTTCTTGAAAGCGCCGCTTTGGGAATCTTGGGGTTGGGTGGCGCTTGTGGGTGGTGGGCGTCAGCGGTGGAGCGGCCCTATCCTAGAATGGATTTACATCCGTTGCTTGGAGATGGACTCGCGTAGGTGGAGGTCGTCGTTTGGCGTTGTGGTGGTGTCGGTGGCGGAGGACCTGCCAAGGTTGTCACCTCAATCTACTCTGAGATGGACCAGTGGAAGATGGTGGCGACGACATATGTTAGTGCGTCGGACCGGTTTGAGCCCCGGACCCGGCAGATGGATCTGTCGGGGCCTCTGGCTTTAGATGTTAGGCTTAGGTGAGAGGTCTGGGTATGTGGCCCAGCTTGCACCCCTTCATCATGTTGATAGGAGTAGCGGCAGATGTTGCCAAGATGGCGAATCCAGGCATATTGTTGTTCTACTTTGTAAGGTCCTCGAGAATAATCAATAAAATAGCCGCATGCATCTTCGAGATGCATAGGCCGGCGGTCATCCTCCTTTTTAAAAAAAAACTAGTTGAGAAAAGATGTATGCTCTGTGATTATTGTTTCCTTGTTGGATTGGTGAGTCAATGGAGAATCTCTTTCATGCAAGCCCTACCACACGATGCTAGTTTCCCTACATTGAACTTATCCCCAGGGCTAGCTAATGAGCTTGCCACAGGTTGCCCGCACGGGATGGCCGACACGCGGTGGCACGCGACATTCGTCCCCGACTTCGTCACGGCGCGCACACTCGTCGCCAACGACGGCGAGATCCTCCTTCGCCATGGCGCGCTCCGGATGGTGCTGATCGACAAGCGAGGCGTGACGGTGGACGCGCGGTACATGCGCGAGGGCGAATGCATCGAATTCGGGCAGGCGATCTCGTTTCCGTGTCATGTGGCTAGGGTTGGACAGCGCATTCAGGCACCAAGCGCGTCATCGTTGCATGAGGGGCCTGGTACACAGCGCACGGAGGAACGGCATGCAGCGGCTGGATGCGCGACATCTGGCGCGGGGAGCGCGGCTGGATCAGATCCATGGCCACCCCACTGCCATGCGGGGCCCAGCAATGGCGTCGAGGTACTTAATGGCCACCAAGGGGGCGCGGGCACTACCAATCCCCCACCTACCACCACTCCTATCGGACCCGATTCGCATCTGGCATATCTCTTCGGGCACCTGTGGGAGCGATCTAGGGTTTCCTCCTCTTCTCCAACCCCGCCGCGCGATTCCTTCGGCTGGTGGCGTGGCAAGGTCGGCGGCGACGACCGCTCCTTTGCGCAAGTCGCAGAGGGCTCGAAGATCCGTCTCGATCCATCCAAGGCGATGGGGGATCAAGGCGGGAGAAGATTCGGAGGGCGACGCGACTTCGTGGCCGTGGTGGGTTCGGGGGTGGACGCCGACCACCGCCACCCAACCAGACTCGCAACATGGTGTGGCAGCGGCCAGATCCACCGACGGCCACGGCCGGGAGCTCCAGATCTGCGGGCGACGGCGGTGGCGACAAGTGGGAGGCGGCGGCGCGGGCGATGGGAGGGGGGCCAAGGAGTGGGAGACTCAGAAGACGGCGGCCCCCAAGGAGGCGATTCCTCCTCCTGCTGCAGATTCGACCACAACCCCAGCCCCCAAGAGCTCCGTGGAGCGATGCCTCAACTGCAACAACTCAGGTCATTTCACTCCGCGTTGCCCTACTATTCGTTGCGAGAAATGCAACAAACTTGGTCATATGGCTCAGCTGTGCCAATCGCTTAGGCCGTGGGAGTGTGTTCCTATGTTGTGCGGGTTTCAATCACCTGGACAGGGCTTTTTCTATATCCCTGATTTGTGTGCTGCTAAACAGAGTTCTGAGAAAACTAATAATGTAGTTATCACTGCCATAGAAGGGGCTGCTACTGTGAAAGAGATAGAACATGAATTCAATTGCATATTTGCACATAAACCTGGCAAGAAAAAATGGCGATGTACTGCTCGCTCCATTAGTCCAATGCAATTTGTCATGCGGTTCCCGAATGCTAGTGAAGTGGAAAGAGCATGTTGTTATGGTAAGCGTCTTCCTTTGAAGGATGGTTCTATCATTGTGTGCATTACTCCATGGTCTGCATCTGTGGGGGCTAAGGGGAGTACGGAAAAAGCTTGGGTTCGTGTTAGAAATGTTCCACTGGAAAAAAGATGCCCGGAGCATGTTGCATATGCTGGGGGGCTGGTTGGTATTACCTTGGAGGTGGATGAGGCAACATTACATAAGCCTGAGTATGCCAGGATATTGCTTGGATGCAGGGAGGTTAAGAAAATTCCTCCTTCTGCGGAAGGGATGCTGGGTGAACAATTCTATGATTTTTTTCTATGAGGTTGAGAAGGTGGTATCTGTTGGGGGAGAGAAAAATCAAACCTCCATTGTTGTTGACAGTGGTGCATCCCCATCAGTACCTAAAAAAGCTAAGGTGGATTCATACCCAGCTTCCTCTATGGAGCAAGGGGATACTGATGCTTCTATGGTGGGGAATCAGTCATCGCAAAACTATGATAAAAATTATCAAAGACTAGCTGTTGTGTCTGAAAATGAGGAAGAGGAGGACAGTGACGAAGGGAATCATACTGAGCTGCTTATTGAATCTATGGCCAGAGAACATGATAAAGAAAATGTGTCACATTATGATTCTCCTATCAACAACACGGCTGCTGGGAACATTGGTGATGAGATGAGTTGTGAGGATGGGGGTATCCTGCCTGCCAACAGAAAAGGTGCTTGGGAAATTATTCAAACCCCTATTCCTCCTTCTCCCATGTTTATGTCTCATTGTGAAAGTGCTCATGGGCATGTGTACCCTCCCTTGCTAGATTACGTGAGCTGGCCCTCCCTGCCTCATATAGTCCCTCTTGAAGAAGGGTCGACAGAGGGTGGAGGGGATTGCAGTGCTTACACTGTTGAATCGCCCAACGGGTCTCCTCTCAGGGAAGTGGTGATATCTGAAGAATTGACTTCACGAAGACAGTTTGAGAAGCTGGAAAAAATGGAGGACAGGGCCACTAATAGAATGAAGAAGCGTGACCTTGAAGGTAAAAATATGCTCAACACAAAAAACCAATTCTCTGTGTTATCTAATACTGAAATTGTCTTGCGTGCCTCCCTTATGGGAGTTCAAATTCCTGATGACAACTTTGCTACTGTTGATGTTATCCGTGAGCTAGAAATTTCTAGGAATTTACTTCTAGATAAGAAAAATGAAAAGGATCCTCCCAAGATCGTTATTAATGATGGGTTGGGCAACAGTGTTCCATTATCCTTGACATGGGAAGAAGATAAAGATGAGGAGGAACCTTTTATTCTTGTCCAATCCAAACAAAAGAAAAAAAGAAACCAGAGAAGACGAACAGTGGTCATTTCGCCCCATAAAGACCCTGTTAGACCCATGACTAGAAGTCAGAAGAAGGAGGAGGGGGAGGGTAAGGCTGCTAAGAATCATGGCAGACCTACCAGGGTGAGAGATAAACCTGATCGTTATAAATGATTGGCCTCTTTTGGAATTGTAGGGGGGCAGGTAAGAAGGGCATGTCTACCTGTCTCACTGATCTGATCAATGCCAATGAGGTGGATTTCATTGGGTTGCAGGAAACAATGAAGAGTAGTTATACTCCTTCTTTTTTTAGAAAATTAGATCCACACCAAAGATTTATGTGGGAATGGAACCCTTCTAGGGGGAAATCTGGGGGAATCCTTTGTGGGGTCAATAAGGATAAGTTCGACATCATGGAAGTGGAACATGGGAGATACATTTTGCAAGTTAAACTCTTTGATAAGAGCAGAAGTTGCAATTGGGTGCTGATGGTAGTTTATGGGGCGGCTCAGGATGAGAATAAACCAGAATTTATAGCAGAGATGTCATCTATGTGCCATAAAATCTCTGTTCCTTATATAGTTGGAGGGGACTTTAACATCATTCGTCACAGTGGAGAGAAGAACAAAAGAACCCCTTTATCTCATTTCTCTGATGTCTTTAACTCAGTTATACACCTGCTGGGGCTGAGAGAGATTCATATGTCAGGTGGCTGTTACACCTGGTCGAACAAACAGGAACACCCTACCCTGGAACAGCTGGATAGAGTTTTAATGTCTTCAGACTGGGAAGATCTTTATCCCCTTGTCTCTGTTAAAAAGCTAGTTAAGGAGATCTCTGACCATAATCCCTTACTATTGGATGGGGGAGTGGCTGCTCCTAGAGCACCTGGTAGCAGATGCTTTAAGTTTGATAACGCTTGGCTGAGCAATCCTGAGTTTCTTCCTCTAGTAGCTGCTATCTGGGCGCAGCCTGTTTACACTAGTGACCCTATTGATGTTTTAAATATCAAGTTGAAAAGAATTAAGAAATTCTTCAAAGGATGGGGGTCCAACATTTTTGGTCAGTATAAAATTAGGAAAAATCTTATCAGGCTCGAGCTTCAGGAGCTGGAGAAAATGGAAGAAGAAAATGACCTGTGTGGGGAGGCCTATACTAGGAAGTTGAATATTCTAGTAGAGCTTAATAACATGTATACTGAGGAAGAGACCCATTGGCACCAGTTTTCGAGTGGGAGATGGCTTCTAAAAGGAGACAACAACACTGGCTTCTTTCATAGGGTAGCCAATGGGCGTCGTAGGAAAAATTCCATGGTTTCATTGGAGTGTGGCTTCGTGGTTATAGAAGGGACCAAAAACCTGCTTTCTCATGCTACCAATTACTACAGAGAGTTGTTTGGACCAGCCCCTGGCAACATTTGCCATATCGACGCCTCATTATGGTCCCAGGATGAAAACATCATGCCTGAGGATAATGAGTACCTAACCCGCCCTTTTTCTCTTGAAGAAATCAAGACGGCACTGTTTGCGATGAAACCTAATCGTGCCCCTGGACCGGATAATATTCCTGCGGAATTCTATCAACATTGCTGGGGCGTTGTGAGTCCAGAGTTGTTCAATCTCTTTGAGTGGTTCTATGAGGGAAAATTAGATGTTCAACACTTGAACTATGGGGTTATCACGCTGCTCCCTAAATCTGCGGAGGCAAATAGGATACAGCAGTATCGACCTATTTGCTTGCTGCGATGCCCATACAAACTGATCACGAAAGCTATGGATCTTAGGGCTGCGAAAGTTGCTAGCAAAAATTTTAGCATCCAGCAGAATGCCTTCATTAAGGGGAGACACATTGTGGATGGCATCCTATCTTTGCATGAGGTGCTGCACTATACTCATGTGAAAAAAGATGTGGGAGTGATATTTAAGATTGACTTTGAGAAAGCCTATGACAAAGTCAACTGGGAATTCCTTCTGGATTGTCATGTTAAACGAGGCTTTAATTCAAAATGGTGCGGGTGGGTGTCTCAAATCCTTAAGAATGGCACGGTTAGTGTAAAGATCAATGACGAGATAGGGCCCTATATCCAGAGCGCTAAAGGGGTGAGACAAGGTGACCCACACTCTCCGTTTCTTTTTAATCTTGCGGCAGAATGCCTGACTAAGATGGTCATTTCAGCCCAAAAAAATAATCTCATTAAGGGGCTTGCTTTTGGGTTGGTAGAAGGAGGGGTAGGCATCCTGCAGTATGCAGACGATACTGTCCTGTGCTTCGAACATGATGTTGACAAAGCTATCAACATTAAGCTGTTGTTGTATCTTTTCGAACTTATGTCTGGCTTAAAAATTAACTATGATAAGAGCGAAGTGTTTGTGGTGAGAGGGGATAATGACACGGACAGCATATATGTTGATCTGTTTGGCTGTCGTGTGGGATCTTTACCTATGAAATATTTAGGAGTTCCAGTTACTTATTCCACTCTTAAGAACATTGAGTTGGATTCCCTGGATGTTAAAATGGTCAAGAAACTGGATGCATGGGTGGCATATGCAGCCTCCTCTGGTGCTAGGCTCACCTTGCTTGATTCTAGTTTGGATGGTATCCCATCTTACTTGATGTCGATGTTCCTTTTCAACAAAACATTGATAGAAAAGATTAACAAACATCGCAGACGTTTCTTTTGGAGGAGGAAGAATAAGAAGCGTGCTTATCATATGGTTAAATGGGCTAGAATTTGCCGATCGAGAAATATTGGTGGCTTGGGCATAAAAGACCTTCACAAACAAAATATCAGCCTACTTGTGAAGTGGTGGTGGAAACTAGAAACTGGTGATGGGTTATGGCAACGCATCATCCGGGCAAGATATTTCAGAAACAAAACGGTCGCGAACATTCGCAGCCGCTTCTCTGACTCTCCCTGTTGGAAATCTATCATGAAGGTCAAAGACGTTTATATGGCCGGGAGAAGAGTCAATATTAACAAGGGGGACCTGGCAAGGGTTTGGCATGACCCATGGGTGGAAAATGATATCCTGCGGGAACGTTTCCCTGTTTTGTATGATATCTGTCAAGATCAAGATTGTTCTATCGCCTCTTTTGTAGACAATGAATATAATCTTCCCTTCAGACGTAGACTCTTTGGAGAGCTGGAGAAACAATGGAAGTGGATGGTGTGTGAGGCTAAGAAGTTGCATCTGAATGAGAACCCTGATGCTATTTCCTGGTCTCTGAATAGGGGAGGTAGATTCACCACTAAATCTGTATATAAGTGGCTGGAGAGAGACTTATCTGGCCCTAATTATAAGTGGGTATGGAAAGCGACTATCCCATTGAAAATTAAAATTTTCCTATGGTAATTATTCCAAAATGTTGTTCTCACGCGCGATAACATGCGGCGGAGGAATTGGCCAGGGAACCCGGTGTGCTCTTTTTGTACTAATGTGGAAACTGCTAACCATCTTTTTTTCACTTGCCCTCTCGCCCGCACAGTTTGGGGGGTGCTGGGGTGGACTGTTGGGGCCTCCTGTGCTCCCAGGTCAATATGGCAAAGTCTGGCTTGGATGTATAATTTGTTCCCTGGAGGCAAAAAATTCTATATGATGGTCATTGCGGCAGTATGCTGGGGAATTTGGTGCCTTCGCAACAAAACTACTTTTGATAAGTATAATGCTCATTCTCCGCTGGAGGCTGTCTTCACCGCTTGCTCTTTTATGTTATACTGGGCAGGGTTGCTTAAGGAGGATGACAGGAGGAAATTCCAGGATGGCGTGAAGAGACTGGCTCATGTGGCAGCGGCGCTGGCGGACAGACCTTATGCGCGTGGCAGGCTTCTGCTGGGAGATGGTGATGGCATACAGATTGGTTAGATCATGATAGTCTCATCTTAGCTTAGCCTTATATCCACTGGGGTTTGATGCCCGCTGGATCGCTCCTTTTGGTGTTGATTATCCTATCCTCTCAAGGCTAGACTCTAGTCAGGTTAAATCTGTAGCGAGCTTTGGTTGATTGTGTCGTCAGGTTTTCGCCCCACGGCTGATAGTCCGCTTCAGGGCTATCATGCAGTGGGTTTCCTGGCGATGCACCAACCCGCTCTTCCCCTTTCAGTCTCCTTTGCTTGGTAGTTGGTCTTATTCGGCTCGATGCTCATTTTGCGTTGCTCTCCAAACAACAGTAACAGACTGATGTATTTCCGTTGATTGCAAAATTAATGGAAAGGGGTGTGAGCCCGGTTGGAAAAAAAGGAATATTATCTAATGAATTAGCCGCCCGCGTCCCATCAGGCAAAATAGTTAGGGTCAAACGATGTGATATGCCTTGCTCATTACTAACATTGCAGTAAGTGTAGTGGCTAATGATCGATGCGATGCTCAAGCCTGAAATTTACCTTTGTCTCCCTCCACCAATAACTGAGATGGGATTCGGATTCCGATCAACACCCCTCGCAGCCTGCAGATAGATAGAAACGAATAAAGTCACGAGCTGCTGCGTGGATTGGATCAACTCAACTATAAAAGGAGGCACGACCGCGAGAAAACTGCAAGGACTAAGCTGGTTCTGAGCTGCTAGACACCATATAGCATAGGCCATGCCGATAAGGAGCGCCCCGTGTGCGTGGACGGTGGAAGAATTCAAGAAGTGGGTCGACGTGAGCGGCGACGGCCGGATCAGCAAGGCCGAGCTCCGCCAGGCCATCCGCCGCCGGGGCTGCTGGTTCGCCACCGTTAGGGCCGGCCGCGCCGTCCGCCGCGCCGACAGGGACCACAACGGCTACGTCGACGACGCGGAGCTCGAGAACCTCGTCGCTTTCGCGCGGGAACACCTCGGCATGAACATCTCTCCCCGTTAGCTAGCTCGCTAGAGCGTTACCAGTTCAGCCTAATGCCCAGTATGGTAACATAGTATCTAAGCCTAGCATCGTGTGATGGGTTCAACTTGACATGCCAACTTCTCCTGAATAATATGTGTAAATCCAGGAGAATTTTTTAAGGTTTGTTACGACGACGTCGTCTGCTACTATGTATGCAGTTGCTTAATTGTGAGTGTTTGTGCTGTAAATTTTGAAAGTTGCATGAAGTGCTCAATATATACAGATTGTCCTTGTGGCTTGCGTATTTTGTCTACGGACGTCCTGGCTGCTGGGGATGGCCGCGTCTTCTTTGACTGCTTGATGCCGAAACCGCACCCCAACTTTGCAGGGACTGCTTTCAGGACCGCCACTTTATTATGTTATCTTTGTCGTGAAATACGGAATGGACATATGAATACTGCATCTTTTTGTTGATGGATTACACACAGTTGTTTTGCCTAGTCACCCTCCTCCAGCATTTTAGCTCAGTTGTCCACTTTGAAGTCCAGTCTTAATATTAACCTGACGACATATCCTCGACAAATGTATTTCACGATGCTACTACCTTGCTGCACAACGATACACTGACGTTCAAGAAAACAAGCATGCCATTCCACAAGAGGCAGGATTAAGCAATTATTTCCTGCATACTGAAAAGACACCGCCCATGGCGAAATCCATCTTTGGTGGGTCGGGACTGCGCCATCAGAAATGAGCCCACATCCACAACTCTGATGATCTTCGCCTTGTCGTCCATTCCTAACGATTTTCGTGGTCTAGCACCACCTGAGGTGAAGGCATGTTTCAGGCGGTCCAGTTAGCACTTCAGAGACAGGTTTCTGTAGTAGCGTTGGAAAGAACTTGGGACATTCTTGAGCAACCGTGGTAGAATCTCCCAGGACTGTTTATTTAACAGGTGCCTGCAAAAAACGTTTCATCGGTCATTTTATTTTCTGTTCATCCGATCTGCATCTAACCGCTCAGAGGTCGTCTTCTTTCGCTCAAGCGTCTTCCTCATCCACCCACGATCTGATCCATCCTTCTGTGCAACCGTCGGCCAACCGGTGCAAACCTCCGGCGATCCCCTGCAGTCCCATCCCTAAGATAGTAATGGGGTTGTAGTTTCCCACTAAGATAGATAGTGAGGCCATGGCTTCCCTCCAAGATAGATAGTTGGTTTGTTCTTCTCCGGCGAGGTTGGGAAGAAGGAAGAAAGAAGGAAGAAATGACTGATGCAAGTGCAACATAAAATTTTAGGTACGCGAGAAATAGCAAAACCAAAACCTCCCTAATGTTTCCTTCCTGGATTGGTGGGTCAATGGAGAATCTCTTTCATGCACGGGCCCTACCACATTGCTACTTCCCCGACTTCCAATTTATTCTCAAGCGAACTAATACGCTTTCTGGTCGCTGCAAGCATATAGGAATATGATCTAATGAGGTAAATGCAGCCCATCAGTCAAAAGAGCCACAGTTGAACAGTGCAATGTACTAATATGCATAAACTTGCGCTTACCGCTTACTACTAGCCTTGCATGCATTCCGTGTAGTGAGTAGTGACTAGGTCGGACACAAGCCTGAAATTCAGCTAGGTCGGACTCCACCAAGAAATGAGATACGATTGAGATCACCGACCCGTCGCAACCTGCAGATATAAACGAATAAAGCCACGAGATACGTGGGTGAAACGATCCAACTATAAAAGGAGGCGAGAGGCTTCGAACCATCCATGCACCTGCCTAGCACAGTCGTCAAGGACTAGCTGGCTCTGAGCCTGCAAACATCGATGGCCATGGCAGCGCGGAGGTGGCTGCTCTGGCCGAGAGGGACCACGGTGGAGCAATTCAAGGAGTGGCTGAAGCAGTTCGACGTGGACGGCGACGGCCGGATCAGCAAGGCGGAGCTCCGCCAGGCCATCCGCCGCCGGGGCTGCTGGTTCGCCACCCTCAGGGCTGGGCGAGCCCTCCGCCACGCCGACAGGGACAAGAGCGGCTACATCGAAGACGCCGAGATTGAGAATCTCGTCGCGTTCGCGCAGAAAGACCTCGGCATGAAGATCTCTCCATGGTAGCTAATTCGGTTTATTGACCAAAACTAGTGGGCACTCTAGTACCACCTTGAGTCGTGTGCTATAGTTTCAAGTTTCAACTTTGACATGGCAAATTCTCCTGAATAATGTGTGTAAAATCAGGAGAATCAATAAAGCTTTGCTACTGTGCAGTTGGCTAATTATGAGTGTATGAATGTGTGCTTGTTATATATACTTAAGATAACTAGAATCTACTAAAGTGCTTCTAGTGATGACAATTTTATCAACTGAACTGGTATGCGTGTTATTCCCTGAAACGCCGTCAGCCAAGTAATGACTTCTCAGATGATTTAGCGTTTTGGCATACAAGAGTTTCAAGAAAATATAAACCAACCAAGAAATTCAGTGACAAACTGTAACAGACTAGAAAAGGAATATAAACTTCAGTTTTCAGGACAGCATGGAAAGTACTGCAAATAATACTAGAGGTTCAGAGTATACATGGGATAACTTAAAGCACAGCAGCCACCAGATATTAAAGGTCCAAAATATGAACAGCCTGGAGTTTCACAGATGATAAAAGAACCTCAAATTTGGCTAGGCTCTTGATTCTTCTGAGCGTGTCTTTGTTGCTTCATTGTCTGCAACTGATTCATCTTCAGTTGTGCACTGTTGCCCTTCATCGACAACGGCAGTTTGTACGCAGTCCGGCAACAGATAAACAGGAAAACCACGTTCCAATCTTTTGTCGGGGATCCAAGTTGGTGTTTCACGTTCAAATGGTCTGATATCTCTGTAGTAGCGTGGTAAATTTTTTCTGTAGTTGCGTGAGAACTCATTGAATTTTTTACTCCAGGTCCTGCCTAGACAAGTCAGGCTGTAGTATGGGGACATGTATTCAGCAGTGCTAACCCCAATATGACAACAGACGGCAATGACATGAGAGCAAGGCTTGTGAAGCAGCTGCGGCTTGTTGCGTGAACAGGTAGCAGTTTTTCGAGCTGTGGATCCTTTAGACTTATCCATGTTGTGGGTATATTCCGACTTCATGTTTACGGTAACCTGCCTCTGCCTCGACTTCACCGTAAATTTCAGAGCCTCTTCACCCACAAGAACTTGATGCATCTCGGCTTTCTGCATTTTGGAGTTCATGTCATCCTGGACACGTTCTGGTAAACTGACTGAAGGGTTGCCGGTTGCTTTGTTTGCTGCGGCACCTGTGTTTTTGAAGTACTCTTCCAAGCGTAGGAATGTCACCTCCACCATCGCACTGAGTGGAAGGCAAGTTATACCTTTCAATACAGGATCGTTCTTATATACATCAGTTATATCAGTGCCCATGATACCATATCTTGCTCCGTTGCGATCATGCACCAGTGACCACTTCTCCATTGGTTTCAGACGAATCCAATCAGAGAACTTTGTTATCTTTCCATTGCTATCATTGGCACGATCTCCTTCCATCCCATCCTCCACTGAATCAGGCTGGCTGAATGGGCTTTGCTCCTGAAGCTCTGCATCATCATGCTTGACTGACCCCTGCTGCACTTCCTCACTAGCACCAGATTCTTTCTCTGCCATATATTTGGATGTCAACTCGTCGAGCTCCTTCCAGAGTTTATCGAATTTATGCTGTCGCTTCTGCTGGCAAAGTTTCTTGAACATCATCACCAGGTTCTCGTCGCCAAAATATGCATAGAAGTTTTCAGCAAGATGTTCCATGCACCACCGGCTTTCTGCTTTCAGCCCTTGTCGTCGACGGGAATTCAGAAGATCCTCTACGGCATCGATCAACTCCCTTTTGTAGTCGTGTATAATATAATGCAGACATCAGCTTGATCAACCACTGCTCGCCCCAAATTCCTAAGAAACCACAGCCAGCTTTCCTTTGTCTCGCACTCAACGATGGCATATGCTATTGGAACAGAGAAATCATTAGCATCTAATGCTACGGCCGTCAACAGCGCCCCTTGATATTTACCGCATAGCGGTGTGCCTTTAATGCACAGCACAGGGCGACAGGTAATGAAGGCCTGTAAGCATTGTCCAAACACCCAAAATATACGCCGGAGGACTCGAAAATCCTTACACCCTGCAACCTCTGCATCCTTGATGTCTACAAAACCACCAGGGTTTTTACGTGCTATTTCCTTGAGTAACCTCGGGGCAAAGTTGTATGAATCATAAAAGGTACCGAATTCCTTCTCCAGAGCCATCTGTCTTGCCCTCCACGCCTCAGCGGGAGTAACCTGCTCGCCGTAGTGACCAGTGAGATAAACTGCCATTTCCTCAGCAGTAACTGCCAGGTGTTCCTTAAGGTAGCGGAAGCTGAATTCACACCTTGCCAGGCTTTCTGTCCCAGGCAACACAACAGGCACCTGTTGAGAGTAATCATCATTTATGGCTTTGAGCAATATGTCATGGTGCCTGATCTCAGAGGATTCCACGTACAACATGAACTTCTGCGAATCTGCGCTACATTTCTCTTTTTCTTCAATTTATTGGCAAAGGAACTCCAGTATTTATCGCCATAGAATTCATGGGTGTCCCACCGGTAGTACTCCAAATACCAGTCCGGATCCTCTTCGTCATACGGGTCATTTTTGTGTTGTTTGAGGAACCCCTTAATACGGAGATCTTGTGTTTCTGGATGGAGCCTGAACAGCTTGAAGACCCAGAGCTGCAGATCCACCAGTGACATCGACTGTGGCTGCAGCGGTAGCTCGCCGATTATGTGTGCACATATGTTTTCTGCATAAATGGCTGGGCAATCTTGAACTAAATCATCGCCGTGCACGCTTGAAAAATCTCCTTTTCTACACCCGTAGTACACAGGGATCTGAATCGGTTCTTCAACCTACCAACATTCAGACGAATCAGACTACCAAACAATGCCACGACATTCAGACGAATCAGACTACCAAGCAAGATTGCCGCGGGGAGGGGGTTGGTGGGTGCAGTGAAGTACAGACCTGCCGCTTGCGGGGCTTCCTCGGAGCCTTCTCCGTCGCCGGGGCCTTCCGCTTCCTCGCGCCGGCGGTGGTGCCCTGCGAGGTCAAAACGCAGAGATTTCAACGGAAGCGGTGGCGGCGAATCCATCGAGTGGTACCAGGAGGGCGGGCGGGCGAGGAGAGCGGACCTGGTTGGGGGCGGGGAGTGCATCGGTGGCGGCAAGGGAGGGGGCTTCAGCGGCGCCGGCGCGTGGTTCCACCATCGCCGGCTTCGCGCGACCAGGGTTTCCGTCGGCGTGCCGCGCGCGTTTGGGGGACGGGAAAAGAGTTTTTCCCTCGCTTCTGGAGTTTTCCCTCCATTTCGTCTCTGGATGGTGGGCCGTTAGCGAGGCTATGGGCTCTGGATGGTTCGTCTTTAGCGCCTGCTGCCTGAGGCTGCATTTCCATTTGCTGTGTGGGCCTCACGTCTAAGGGGACAAAGGAACCAAAAAAAAAAGCAGATTGGCGCAAGATCCTCTTAAAAAAAAGGAAAAACGGATTGCCTCAAGAAAATTAGCAATGGGACATGTGGCTCGGGCTCAAATGAGCCTGCATGAACACTAAAATTTAAAAAATTAAAAGAATTCTGGAAAAATTTGTGGCAAACACTAGCAAATGTTTTGAGTGCTTTGGCAAATTTTCATCATAGGATCACATTCGTCGAAGTCATGGGAAAAAAATTATTACTCCAAAGATGCTACTTTTGAAAGCACTTTAGAGCTCTTATTTTATTTTTTAAACCCATTTAGGAAACTTAAAAGAAAGACAATAAGTATAGGAGGATACTAGCTAGGCAGAAAGTAATAATAAGAAGTGTGGCTAGGTTTCAGTCTACTGGGATTTAACCAAGTATTAGTCAATGGATACAACATGCAAGAGAGAAAAAAATTGAAAAAATACACCGATCTTAATGCGGGATCTCACAGACTTAGTGAAGTCTCAATCGACTGAGGCTTAGCAAGAATGAATAATAAAAGTTCCCCATGCATGCCTTGTGAGCCGATAATGATTCAGTTATCCGAAAATTGACATCCGTTGGGAGGGTCCACTTGCCGACGGCATGCTCCCTGTCTCGGAATAAAAGATCACAAATCCTGCTACGAAAAAGGTACTACCACCAGATATAGATTTTACCAAAACTGAGATCGACAGCATTCCTTTCCTTTTTTCTTTTTTCTTTTTTTTTTTTTTGCCAGCTGAACTGAAATGGACACCGTTAAAACACCGTGAAGACGACGAAACTGACGCCTCGTTACGGGCTTCCTCGCTGCACTGTATGCTCTGAAAGCTCTCCTTTTTCCCTTAACGGAAAACGTGCAGCAAAGACACCTCTCATCATCAAACGTCTCCGTGGCTGCCGGCCGCCCCCATCAATTCCTGGCTTCTCCTTCAGGTCAGCCATTTCTGCATCACATCATCCATTACCATTTTGTGCCTTGCACGCCACGTCGACCGAACGAACTCGCCCAGGCCCGTCCATCCGTCCCACGGCTTCCCGCAAACTGGTGCGTACGTACGCGCGTGCGTGCGTACGCTCCCGGAAGTCAGTCGGACGCGCGCAACAGTTGGGCTGATGGCCGTCGAATCGCCCTCCCTCACGGGTCACGTCCAGAGAAGCGAAATAAGGAGACGACAGAAGAGGCCGTTGATGTGGGCGACCGACCAGATCAGGCCGGCCGGCGAGGCGCACGGTCCGCACGGGCGGATGGGCCGTGGAATGAGGCGAGCCTACGTAACGTACGGCGCCTCGGAGGAGGGACGGCGTGGGTCGCCCGCCCGGGTCATGTCATTTTGTCTCGTTTCTTTCCCTGCCACGTCGCCGTGCATGTACACCAGCGCAGGGCGGGCTGGGTAGGTGCATGGCCGGGCGGGACGGTGCGGCGCGCTCGGCGACGCCGAGCCACCACGTCCACGCGCGCACCTACCGCCTTGAAATTTGAAGCCTCGCCGGGGCTTGCTTGCGAGTTGCTAACTGTACAGCCCCTCATTTACTGACCGACCGTGCGGTACCTCAAAAGTTCAGAAAAGGATGTTTTGCAGATCTTGCAAGCAGTTATTAGTAGGTTACCTAATTCAAAAGCAACACCGTTCGTTCGCTGACACGAAAACGGCTTCACACAATCGCGCAGACACGCGCGATACATGGACTGATGGACACGACTAGTTTGAGTGAGTCTACGACACGACCGGCTCTGCTTCTAGATACATGGACACGAAGGCGTTCTCCCTGCTACATCCATCCACAGATACGGATAGCAACCTCGACCACCGGAAAAACGAGACACGTACGTGCGTGCGACTGTTCCCGTTCATCGGCTGTGGATATGCTCCCTGGACGCTCTGCCTTTTTCTGGAACAGCTGTGATATTCCCACAAAACGGCGACATGTATGCATGTCAGCACAAAAAACCGATCCTATCAGAAACTCGTGTGGTGTGGTGTGCCAGAACCTCCAACTCTTCAACGGATTCTAGAACACCAGGGCTTTTTCAGGGGTTCGATCGCCGTCCGCCGTGACAGCAGCCCCCGGGTCGCCATCGCCATAAAATCCACCCACCCCGTCCGCATCCGCTCTTGACGTCAAAAGAAATGTCCACGACCGACGCCCCGACGGCAAAACTCGACCACTTTCCTCACGGAATCCTCCACGTGATCGCCGTTGCTTCATCCATCTCCTCTCGCTCACTAACTCGGCAGTCACTAGTCGCCAACTCGTCGTTAATTAATCGGTGCTGGCGATTAGTAGCTGCCTTTGGCGCAGCAGAGTTGCTCGGATCGGAAAAAGCTGAATTATACATTCCATTACAATATTTATAGTGTGTGCAAAATATGTGTGCATGTGTTGATGTGTACGTTGTTGCACGGGCACAAAATGTACTCTCCGTCTCTATGACACACCAGGCATATTCTTTTCCGATTGCTCCAAAATCTGGTTGGGTAAAACTTTCCACCGATGGGTCCTAAGATGATGATGGTTCAGCTGGTGCTGGTATGGTTTTGCGAGATGAGAAGGGTGTTATTAGTTTTTCTTCATGCAGACTATTATTTTCATGCCGTGACTTTATAGAAGCTGAATTGTGTGCTTGTATGGAAGGCCTTTCATTGGCTATCCAACGAAGTGATCTTCCAATCATGATTGAGATGGATTCTCCTGTTGCAGTGAAGCTAATCCAGGCCAAGGAGGTGGATAGATCTATTTATGTGTCACTCATTAAAGAGATTAGATATCTTTTGTCTCTCCGTGAATCATGTATTACTCATATAAATTGTAGGCAAAATAAGGTTAGTATAACTTAACTAAGTTTGCTCGTTTAGAGGGTAGAACCATGAATTGGATTGGATCAGGGCCTTCAGTTGCTACACAACTTTCTACGATTGATTGTATGCATTTTTCAAGTTGAGTAATACAGTATTTACCCACGAAAAAAAAGTGGCCAGGGCAAAGTTTTTCTCCCGTTCAAACTTCACTGGCCAACTTGTGGATACTCCTTCCCTCCGCGTGTCGCTCGGGCGGCTAGGGGCAGGGAGGGAAATCCCGGTGCCTCGGCTCCGGCTAGTAGTTTAGGTTAGCTTCTTTTTTGACCTCGTGGGAGCGGCGCTTGGACGGATGGCGACGCTTCATGTTTAAGTTGGTCTTCCAGACTTCGATATGGTATCAGAACTAAGAGGCATTTCATCCCCGTCTCATGTAGTAATTAATTCTAAAACCCATGCAATCTTAATTGATCGACATTAAATTTCTTACAGCATCAACGACTTCACAAGTTTAAGTTGATGGACAAAAGGCAAAGTGCCAAATTCCGAATGGGGGGACAAATGCCATGTAGCTCACAAATACCGAGCTCAAAATCTCTAATCTCGGGAATCGACGTATATAATTCCTCTACTTCGACTCAGTGGTGACAATCATGCAAATATCTCCAATTTGGTGGGCCAATAACTCTTTCCTAGTGCTCTTCTTTGTCGACTATTGGCTTCGAAATCGTCTGTTCAGTGACTCCTTTCTCGACGAGCTTCATCCATGGTTGCACATGGACCCTTATTGTGGTTGGTTCTCGAGATTCAACACCACTGTGTATTGAGCCCTCCAGGGCTCTACCATGAGTATGCGTCAAGATCCAATTAGCATCACAAGGTCGAGGAGAGGTGATTACTGATGCAATCACTTTACTACTCTCGACCGTGTTACCGAATCCTCCCCCCCCCCCCGTCTGCTTGAGAGCTTCAGAGGGCACCCCGACCTAATACCATAACTTGTTTGATGGTGTTGCTGGCCGACGATGGTCAGGTTGTGATTTTTCCTGTACATGGTAGATATAGTTTATTTTTGTTAGGACTTGCCTTGACGGTGACTAGCATTATGCCATTCTCCCGTGGCACTAGGCAGAGGCCATCTCTCCTTCCTCTTTTTCCCTTCAGGGTGGTGGATGGCGGTGGGGGTTTAAGGGCTCGAGCTCCCTCTCAATATTCCTGTGGGAAAGCAATATCTGGCTGGACCAGGAGCCGTTCGTTCATCTTCTTAATGCAACCATGGCGACAGTACAAGAAGGTGCACGGATCCCAATGTGGTTGCTGGTGACCCGGGAGAATATGAAGATGGCTTTCAAGGTTGCTAGCCTCTATCTTCTTACTCTTATCTGATCTCACCTTCTGGAGTTGCATATCAAATTACTACAAGACTTTAGCAAGCTTCTTGGGTGGCTAGGACAATTCACCGGCCTTCGGTGGATTTGTTGGCGAAACCCGACGCCCCCTTGTTCAACATCCATTGGGGGAGGGGGGCTCTTTTCAAGGTCATGGCCAGAGACGTGGCCATAACTCTCAAACGAGGTCACCGGTAGCGTGAAGACCTCGCTGTGTTTTTATTTTACCTTCTCAGGTACTATTTGCATTTTAAGAGAACCTGCTTATGATTTTTTTAATATTTTGGGGGTCCTTTCTACGGAATTATAATACGTTTTACATTATGGAATTTTTGCGATTTGTTACTCTTTTACTTTTATGTCATCTCTGAAGGAAATATGCCCTAGAGGCAATAATAAAGTTATTATTTATTTCCTCATATCATGATAAATGTTTATTATTCATGCTAGAATTGTATTAACTGGAAACATAATACATGTGCGAATACATAGACAAACACAACGTCACTAGTATGCCTCTACTTGACTAGCTTATTAATCAAAGATGGTTATGTTTCCTAACCATAGACATGTGTTGTCATTTGATTAATGGGATCACATCATTAGGAGAATGATGTGATTGACATGACCCATTCCGTTAGCCTAGCACTTGATCGTTTAGTATATTGCTATTGCTTTCTTCATGACTTATACATGTTCCTGTAACTATGAGATTATGCAACTCCCGTTTACCGGAGGAACACTTTGGGTGCTACCAAACGTCACAACGTAACTGGGTGATTATAAAGGAGTACTACAGGTGTCTCCAAAGGTACATGTTGGGTTGGCGTATTTCGAGATTAGGTTTTGTCACTCCGATTGTCGGAGAGGTATCTCTGGGCCCTCTCGGTAATGCACATCACTATAAGCCTTGCAAGCAATGTAGCTAATGAGTTAGTTACGAAATGATGCATTACGTAACGAGTAAAGAGACTTGCCGGTAACGAGATTGAACTAGGTATTGGATACCGACGATCGAATCTCGGGCAAGTAACATACCGATGACAAAGGGAACAACGTATGTTGTTATGCGGTTTGACCGATAAAGATCTTCATAGAATATGTAGGAGCCAATATGGGCATCCAGGTCCCGCTATTGGTTATTGACCGAGAATAGTTCTAGGTCATGTCTACATAGTTCTCGAACCCGTAGGGTCCGCACGCTTAACGTTACGATGACAGTTTCATTATGAGTTTATAAGTTTTGATGTACCGAAGTTTGTTCGGAGTCCCGGATGTGATCACGGACATGACGAGGAGTCTCGAAATGGTCGAGACATAAAGATTGATATATTGGACGACTATATTCGGACACCCGAAGTGTTCCGGGTGATTTCGGAGAAAACCGGAGTGCCGGAGGGGTTACCGGAACCCCCCGAGGAAGTATTGGGCCTTAGTGGGCCTGAGGGGAGAGAGAGGGCAGCAGCCCAGGAGGTGCCCCCCCATGAGGAGTCCGAATTGGACTAGGGGAGGGGGCGCGGCCCCCGCTTTCCTTCTCCCTCTCCTTCTCTTTCCTTCCCCCTTCCTCCTTCCTAGTGGGACTAGGAAAGGGGAGTCCTACTCCCACTAGGAGGAGGACTCCCCCCTCCTTGGCGCGCCCCCTAGGGCCGGCCGGCCTCCCCACCTTGCTCCTTTATATACGGGGGCAGGGGGCACCCTAGAGACACACAAGTTGATCTACGGATCGTTCCTTAGCCGTGTGCGGTGCCCCCCTCCACCATATTCCACCTCGGTCATATCATCACGCAGTTTACGTGAAGCCCTGCGCCGGTAGAACATCATCATCGTCACCACGCCGTCGTGCTGACGGAACTCATCCCCGACGCTTTGCTGGATCGGAGGTGCCGTACGTTCGGTACTTGGATCGGTCGGATCATGAAGACTTACGACTACGTCAACCGCGTTGTCATAACGCTTCCGCTTACGGTCTATGAGGGTACGTGGACAATACTCTCCCCTCTCATTGCTATGCCATCACCATGATCTTGCGTGTACGTAGGAATTTTTTTGAAATTACTACGTTCCCCAACCGTGGCATCCGAACCTGGTTTTATGCGTAGATGTCATATGCACGAGTAGAACACAAGTGAGTTGTGGGCGATACAAGTCATACTGCTTACCAGCATGCCATACTTTGGTTCGGCGGTATTGTGAGATGAAGCGGCCCGAACTGACATTACGCGTACGCTTACGCGAGAATGGTTTCACCGTTACGAGCACTCGTGCTTAAAGGTGGCTGGCGGGTGTCTGTCTCTCTCACTTTAGCTGAATCGAGTGTGGCTATGCCCGGTCCTTGCGAAGGTTAAAACAGCACTAACTTGACGAACTATCATTGTGGTTTTGATGCGTAGGTAAGAACGGTTCTTGCTAAGCCCGTAGAAGCCAAGTAAAATTTGCAACAACAAAGTAGAGGACGTCTAACTTGTTTTTGCAGGGCATGTTGTGATGTGATATGGTCAAGACATGATGCTATATTTTATTGTATCAGATGATCATGTTTTGTAACCGAAGTTATCGGCAACTGGCAGGAGCCATATGATTGTCGCTTTATTGTATGAAATGCAAACGCCTTGTAATTGCTTTACTTTATCACTAAGCGGTAGCGATAGTCGTAGAAGCAATAGATGGCGTAACGACAACGATGCTACGATGGAGATCAAGGTGTCGCGCCGGTGACGATGGTGATCACGATGGTGCTTCGGAGATGGAGATCATAAGCACAAGATGATGATGGCCATATCATATCACTTATATTGATTGCATGTGATGTTTATCCTTTATGCATCTTATCTTGCTTTGATTGACGGTAGCATTTTAAGATGATCTCTCACTAATTATCAAGAAGTGTTCTCCCTGAGTATGCACCGTTGCGAAAGTTCTTCGTGCTGAGACACCACGTGATGATCGGGTGTGATAGGCTCTACGTTCAAATACAACGGGTACAAAACAGTTGCACACGCGGAATACTCAGGTTAAACTTGACGAGCCTAGCATATACAGATATGGCCTCGGAACACGGAGACCGAAAGGTCGAATGTGAATCATATAGTAGATATGATCAACATAGTGATGTTCACCATTGAAACTACTCCATCTCACGTGATGATCGGACATGGTTTAGTTGATTTGGATCACGTAACCACTTAGATGACTAGAGAGATGTCTGTCTAAGTGGGAGTTCTTAAGTAATATGATTAACTGAACTTAAATTTATCATGAACTTAGTACCTGATAGTATTTTGCTTGTCTATGTTTGTTGTAGATAGATGGCTCATGTTGTTGTTCCGTTGAATTTTAATGCGTTCCTTGAGAAAGCAAAGTTGAAAGATGATGGTAGCAATTACACAGACTGGGTTCGTAACCTGAGGATTATCCTCATTGCTGCACAGAAGAATTACGTCCTGGAAGCACCGCTGGGTGCCAGGCCTGCTGCTGATGCAACTGACGATGTTAAGAACGTCTGGCAGAGCAAAGCTGATGACTGCTCGATAGTTCAGTGTGCCATGCTTTACGGCTTAGAACCGGGTCTTCAACGATGTTTTGAACGTCATGGAGCATATGAGATGTTCCAGGAGTTGAAGTTAATATTTCAAGCAAATGCCCGGTTGAGAGATATGAAGTCTCCAATAAGTTCTATAGCTGCTAGATGGAGAAGAATAGTTCTGTGAGTGAACACATACTCAAAATGTCTGGGTATAATAATCACTTGATTCAACTGGGAGTTAATCTTCCTGATGATAGTGTCATTGACAGAATTCTTCAATCACTGCCACCAAGCTACAAGAGCTTCGTGATGAACTATAATATGCAAGGGATGGACAAGACTATTCCCGAGCTCTTCGCAATGCTAAAAGCCGCGGAGGTAGAAATCAAGAAGGAGCATCAAGTGTTGATGGTTAACAAGACCACCAGTTTCAAGAAAAGGGGCAAAGGGAAGAAGAAGGGGAACTTCAAGAAGAACAGCAAACAAGTTGCTGCTCAAGAGAAGAAACCCAAGTCTGGACCTAAGCCTGAGACTGAGTGCTTCTACTGCAAGCAGACTGGACACTGGAAGCGGAACTGCCCCAAGTATTTGGCGGATAAGAAGGATGGCAAAGTGAACAAAGGTATATGTGATATACATGTTATTGATGTGTACCTTACTAATGCTCGCAGTAGTACCTGGGTATATGATACTGGTTCTGTTGATAATATTTGCAAATCGAAACAGGGACTACGGATTAAGCGAAGATTGGCTAAGGACGAGGTGACGATGCGCGTGGGAAATGGTTCCAAAGTCGATGTGATCGCGGTCGGCACGCTACCTCTACATCTACCATCGTGATTATTTTAGACCTAAATAATTGTTATTTGGTGCCAGCGTTGAGCATGAACATTATATCTGGATCTTGTTTGATGCGAGACGGTTATTCATTTCAATCAGAGAATAATGGTTGTTCTATTTATATGAGTAATATCTTTTATGGTCATGCACCCTTGAAGAGTGGTCTATTTTTATTGAATCTCGATAGTAGTGATACACATATTCATAGTGTTGAAACCAAAAGATGCAGAGTTGATAATGATAGTGCAACTTATTTGTGGCACTGCCGTTTAGGTCATATCGGTGTAAAGCGCATGAAGAAACTCCATACTGATGGGCTTTTGGAATCACTTAATTATGAATCACTTGGTACTTGCGAACCGTGCCTCATGGGCAAGATGACTAAAACGCCGTTCTCCGGAACTATGGAGCGAGCAACTGATTTGTTGGAAATCATACATACTGATGTTTGTGGTCCAATGAATGTTGAGGCTCGCGGCGGGTATCGTTATTTTCTCACCTTCACAGATGATTTGAGCAGATATGGGTATATCTACTTAATGAAACACAAGTCTGAAACATTTGAAAAGTTCAAAGAATTTCAGAGTGAAGTGGAAAATTATCATAACAAGAAAATAATGTTTCTACGATCTGATCGGAGGAGAATATTTGAGTTACGGGTTTGGTTTACATTTGAAACATTGCGGAATAGTTTCGCAACTCACGCCACCAGGAACACCACAACGAAACGGTGTCCGAACGTCGTAATCGTACTTTACTAGATATGGTGCGATCTATGATGTCTCTTACTGATTTACCTCTATCGTTTTGGGGTTATGCTTTAGAGACGGCCGCATTCACGTTGAATAAGGCACCATCAAAATCTGTTGAAATGACGCCTTATGAACTGTGGTTTGGCAAGAAACCAAAGTTGTCGTTTCTTAAAGTTTGGGGCTGCGATGCTTATGTGAAGAAACTTCAACCAGATAAGCTCGAACCTAAATCGGAGAAATGTGTCTTCATAGGATACCCAAAAGAGACTATTGGGTACACCTTCTATCACAGATCTGAGGGCAAGATTTTCGTTGCTAAAATCGGATCCTTTTTAGAGAAGGAGTTTCTCTCGAAAGAAGTGAGTGGGAGGAAAGTAGAACTTGATGAGGTAACTGTACCTGCTCCCTTATTGGAAAGTAGTTCATCACAAGAACCGGTTCCTGTGACAACTACACCAATTAGTGAGGAAGCTAATGATATTGATCATGAAACTTCAGATCAAGTTTCTACTGAACCTCGTAGGTCTACCAGAGTAAGATCCGCACCAGAGTGGTACGGTAATCCTATTCTGGAAGTCATGTTACTTGACCATGATGAACCTACGAACTATGAGGAAGCGATGATGAGCCCAGATTCCGCAAAATGGCTAGAGGCCATGAAATCTGAGATGGGATCCATGTATGAGAACAAAGTATGGACTTTGGTTGACTTGCCCGATGATCGGCAAGCCATTGAGAATAAATGGATCTTTAAGAAGAAGACTGACGCTGATGGTAATGTAACTGTCTATAAAGCTCGACTTGTTGCGAAAGGTTTTCGACAAGTTCAAGGGGTTGACTACGATGAGACTTTCTCACCCGTAGCGATGCTTAAGTCTGTCCGAATCATGTTAGCTATTGCTGCATTTTATGATTATGAAATTTGGCAAATGGATGTCAAAACTGCATTCTTGAATGGATTTCTGGAAGAAGAGTTGTATATGATGCAGCCAGAAGGTTTTGTTGATCCAAAAGGTGCTAACAAAGTGTGCAAGCTCCAGCGATCCATTTATGGACTGGTGCAAGCATCTCGGAGTTGGAATAAACGCTTTGATAGTGTGATCAAAGCATATGGTTTTATACAGACTTTTGGAGAAGCCTGTATTTACAAGAAAGTGAGTGGGAGCTCTGTAGCATTTCTGATATTATATGTAGATGACATATTATTAATTGGAAATGATATAGAATTTCTGGATAGCATAAAGGGATACTTGAATAAAAGTTTTTCAATGAAAGACCTCGGTGAAGCTGCTTACATATTGGGCATCAAGATTTATAGAGATAGATCAAGACGCTTAATAGGACTTTCACAAAGCACATACCTTGATAAAATTTTGAAAAAGTTCAAAATGGATCAGGCAAAGAAAGGGTTCTTGCCCGTGCTACAAGGTGTGAAGTTGAGTCAGACTCAATGCCCGACCACAGCAGAAGATAGAGAGAAAATGAAAGATGTTCCCTATGCTTCAGCCATAGGCTCTATCATGTATGCAATGCTGTGTACCAGACCTGACGTATGCTTAGCAATAAGCTTGGCAGGAAGGTACCAAAGTAATCCAGGAGTGGATCACTGGACAGCGGTCAAGAACATCCTGAAATACCTGAAAAGGACTAAGGATATGTTTCTCGTATATGGAGGTGACAAAGAGCTAGTCGTAAATGGTTACGTCGATGCAAGCTTTGACACTGATCCGGACGATTCTAAATCGCAAACCGGATACGTATTTTTATTAAACGGTGGAGCTGTAAGTTGGTGCAGTTCTAAACAAAGCGTCGTGGCGGGATCTACATGTGAAGCGGAGTACATAGCTGCTTCGGAAGCAGCAAATGAAGGAGTCTGGATGAAGGAGTTCATTTCCGATCTAGGTGTCATACCTAGTGCATCGGGACCAATGAAGATCTTCTGTGACAATACTGGTGCAATTGCCTTGGCAAAGGAATCCAGATTTCACAAGAGGACCAAGCACATCAAGAGACGCTTCAATTCCATCCGGGACCAAGTCCAAGTGGGAGACATAGAAATTTGCAAGATACATACGGATCTGAATGTTGCAGACCCGTTGACTAAGCCTCTCTCACGAGCAAAACATGATCAGCACCAAGACTCCATGGGTGTTAGAATCATTACTATGTAATCTAGATTATTGACTCTAGTGCAAGTGGGAGACTGAAGGAAATATGCCCTAGAGGCAATAATAAAGTTATTATTTATTTCCTCATATCATGATAAATGTTTATTATTCATGCTAGAATTGTATTAACCGGAAACATAATACATGTGTGAATACATAGACAAACACAACGTCACTAGTATGCCTCTACTTGACTAGCTTATTAATCAAAGATGGTTATGTTTCCTAACCATAGACATGTGTTGTCATTTGATTAATGGGATCACATCATTAGGAGAATGATGTGATTGACATGACCCATTCCGTTAGCCTAGCACTTGATCGTTTAGTATATTGCTATTGCTTTCTTCATGACTTATACATGTTCCTGTAACTATGAGATTATGCAACTCCCGTTTACCGGAGGAACACTTTGGGTGCTACCAAACGTCACAACGTAACTGGGTGATTATAAAGGAGTACTACAGGTGTCTCCAAAGGTACATGTTGGGTTGGCGTATTTCGAGATTAGGTTTTGTCACTCCGATTGTCGGAGAGGTATCTCTGGGCCCTCTCGGTAATGCACATCACTATAAGCCTTGCAAGCAATGTAGCTAATGAGTTAGTTACGAATGATGCATTACGTAACGAGTAAAGAGACTTGCCGGTAACGAGATTGAACTAGGTATTGGATACCGACGATCGAATCTCGGGCAAGTAACATACCGATGACAAAGGGAACAACGTATGTTGTTATGCGGTTTGACCGATAAAGATCTTCGTAGAATATGTAGGAGCCAATATGGGCATCCAGGTCCCGCTATTGGTTATTGACCGAGAATAGTTCTAGGTCATGTCTACATAGTTCTCGAACCCGTAGGGTCCGCACGCTTAACGTTACGATGACAGTTTCATTATGAGTTTATAAGTTTTGATGTACCGAAGTTTGTTCGGAGTCCCGGATGTGATCACGGACATGACGAGGAGTCTCGAAATGGTCGAGACATAAAGATTGATATATTGGACGACTATATTCGGACACCCGAAGTGTTCCGGGTGATTTCGGAGAAAACCGGAGTGCCGGAGGGGTTACCGGAACCCCCCGGGGAAGTATTGGGCCTTAGTGGGCCTGAGGGGAGAGAGAGGGCAGCAGCCTAGGAGGTGGTGCCCCCCCCCCCATGAGGAGTCCTAATTGGACTAGGGGAGGGGGCGCGGCCCCCCCTTTCCCTCTCCCTCTCCCTCTCTTTCCTTCCCCTTCCTCCTTCCTAGTGGGACTAGGAAAGGGGAGTCCTACTCCCATTAGGAGGAGGACTCCCCCCTCCTTGGCGTGCCCCCTAGGGCCGGCCGGCCTTCCCCTTGCTCCTTTATATACGGGGGCAGGGGGCACCCTAGAGACACACAAGTTGATCTACGGATCGTTCCTTAGCCATGTGCGGTGCCCCCCTCCACCATATTCCACCTCGGTCATATCGTCGTGGAGTTTAGGCGAAGCCCTGCGCCGGTAGAACATCATCATCGTCACCATGCCGTCGTGCTGATGGAACTCATGCCCGACGCTTTGCTGGATCGGAGCCTGGGGATCGTCATCGAGCTGAACGTGTGCTGAACTCGGAGGTGCCGTACATTCAGTACTTGGATCGGTCGGATCGTGAAGACGTACGACTACGTCAACCGCGTTGTCATAACGCTTCCGCTTACGGTCTACGAGGGTACGTGGACAATACTCTCCCCTCTCGTTGCTATGCCATCACCATGATCTTGCGTGTACGTAGGAATTTTTTTGAAATTGCTACGTTCCCCAACAATCTCTTGACTCCGATGCTGAGTTACATAATATCTGAACATGAAAAAGGCAAACAATGCAAAATAATATTTGGCACCCAGGTAATTTTTGAACCCTGAACCATAGGAGAATTGCTGTATAGAATTTTCATATGACTAAAGTATATGTACAAAGAAAGAAAAATGTGAAAAATACAAAAAGCCTCAAGCTCAACCAATTCCAGTTTGGGGAAATCCATTTGAAACAACACTAGCTGGGATGAAGATCAATCCAGTTCTTGAAGTTTGTCACATCATGCTTGCTTTTGATTCTATGGAAGATGAGAAGCAGATCATTTATAAGCAATGTGTCCAAGCAGTGACATTGGGTAGGCCATTCTTGAATATTTTCTGAATTTATTTGTATCCAAATATTCCAACAACCCTTGATGATTATGTCAAAAAAAATTGCTAGGCAGATAGACTTTATCAAAAATGATATCATCCAACATAGAAATACCTATGTTTCTATAAAAACAAATGTTGTGCCGACAGGCTAGAGCAAAAGGGCTGTCACAAAACAGGTGCAATGAAGTTTCTTTCGTGTGCAAAGTGCAGAGCACGCAATTATATGAAGGAAGATAAAAATGTTTTCTCTGCAGCAGATTCCTTGAGTTTACTCTGTCATTTAACATCATCTGGAAGAATTTTTTGCGCGTGGTGGTAGCACTTCTCAAGAGATTTTTGAATATGAAATGAGCTGGAGGACCCTGTTGCATGATCTTATACATCTGAATAGATGAGTAATTAATTGCCTTCCATGGATAGGTCTACTTGTCATGATGCTTTGCAATTTGTTGTTGAAATATCAACCTTAGCTCTTGACACTGTTGATATGATTGTAAGGACATGGGAGTATGAAAGTTATTGATTTCATGATCTTGTTTGAAACAATCTTTGTCAGAAACATTTGCATTCCTAGAAAAGGAGTATACTTCACATAATCTTTGTTCAAAAATATTTTCTCCCATGTTATCATGCTACAGCATGACAGTGTTGCCTTGTCCTAGAGGGCATCTGGGAACCCTCTTGAATTCTTGGATTAACTTGGTTATGCACTTCCACCATAAGGACCCTACTGGTGTGCTGCAAATTGATCCGTTGAGGTAGTATGTGTCCGAAACAAGTTTAACCCAGGGAAGATCATCTTTGTTGTGAAATTTGTGCAAGTGTTTCATCAGAAGACATCCGTTGTGAGAGGCCAAATCTAGTAGTCCCAATCTTGTTTGATGTTTGGGGAGACGAACATTATCCAAAGCAATGTGTGGCATTGCCTGTGCCTTCCATGCCATATTCTCTCCAGAAGCAATGTTTGAGGTATTTATTAAGCTATTCAAGAATATCAGTAGGTATTTATTTATCTGTAGGGACATGAGTACCATGCCTCTATTTGAAAGCTATGTATAAGATTGTTGTTTTGGTTTGACGTTCTTTGTGTTCTATGCCTTGCTCATCTTAAAGCATTGCAATATGATTTCTACTGTATTTCATTGTTGCTTTTGATTGCAGAAATTTGGTATTTTCTTCATCAAATTTAATAAATCTTATAGTGGCCCTTTGTTTTCGGTATGTATCCTGCTAGGTAAAAGATTAAGAAGATATTCCTTTGCAATAGTTTTTCCATTCCATTCAACATTAGACAGTGGTTTTCTGCATGCAAGCGCCCGCAAGACGTGAATTAAGTCTAGCATGAAAAACCAAAGTAACAAAGATTAGTGTACTTTGGGCCTCGTGGCGATGCGGACGCGTCTGCTTGCATCCCTAAGTGGTTTGAATTCTCCTCGTGTGTCGTAAAAAATGATAATGAAATTTGAGGCTTGAATTGCAAGAAAGCTGAGAAAGATTTTAGACCAAAAATTTCGGTAAAAGACACAAACTTGACCTCAGGGCGAAACTATTTCACAAACTAAATTGGTTTTGAAAGCATTTCATCCAGCAGACCCCTAATGTGCAGCTCCTGACAGCAGGGCGCTGCACTCTACCGTGCAGCACCTAACACTCAGGCGCCACACCTGTGAGCGCCTGATGGCTAGCCGCTGCACTACACTGTGCAGCGCCTAGCTCTAAGAAGTTGCACAGTAGAGTGCAGCACCTAACTCTCGGGCTCTGCACAAAAGGGTCAGCGGTGTGAAATTTTTTCAAAAACAGTTTAGCTTGTGAAATACTTTCGCTCTGAGGTCAAATCTGTCAATTTTGCCAAAAAATTCCTTTATTTTGGGGTACTGTTTTTTGCGGAGGGAAAATTTTAATCCTTAATCTCTCCAGAAAAATTACCATTTTTACTTTTTGTGATAACTAAGTTGTTGATTGTTTTTTAAAGATAGCTACCCGCTTATTCCAGACGTTTTTTGCTATCACTAAAATAAAACAAAGAAATACCATTCATCTCGCTATACACACATATTCACCAACCAATTCATGTGGTCTCTTACCGTGCTAGCGGCTGCATGCACGGGAACAAAAGAGCGTGTTATTTTCCAACCTCCAAGCAGCTAATTCTCTAACGAACTGTTGATGTCAATCGGATTAAAAACGAGCAAGTTGCGTATAAGACGCACATCAAAAATGCTAGACATACAAAAACTTACACGCTTTTACACGCTCCTTCCAGCTAACAACCAATCACAAACCTCCCCCCTTGATTTTCAAGAGGTGAGCCGCTCCGCTCACCTATTGACCAATTAAGGTTAACCATCCTATAAAAGCCTGTAAATGGTTTGTACGTGTAGCATTGCCGAAGACCACATGGTCGATGTCTCGGCGACGGCTTTTAACGTACCCTCCCCCTCCTCTCTCCCTTCAACCATCCCCCCACCCCCACCCCCTACGATCGATCCAGCTTCCTCCTACCTTCCTCTCTCCCTCTCCAATCTCCATCTCCGGCCAGAGCCTCGCCACCTACATAAGCAAAATCCGGAGGCATCTATCTTTAAAGAAGTAGAGCAGAAGAGAAGAGCAGAGGCGGGGAGTGAGGAGAGGTATAGCAGAGGAGACGTGTAGGGACATGGAGGTGGCGGTGCCTGTCATGGCGCCGAGCGCGCCGTGCAGCCCAAGAACCGCGGCTGCCATGGGCGGCGGCGGCAGCCACCTGCCCAGCTACTGCTACTTCTTCTCCAGCGCCCCCACCAGCCCGTCCAGGGCCAGCAGCTACGCCGCGGACGAGCAGGGCGACGCCGCCACGTTCGACTTCGCCTTCGGGTTCAGCGGGCAGCTCAGGGAGTCCACGCCCATCCTCGCCGCCGCCGACGAGCTGTTCGAGGGCGGCAGGATCCGTCCGCTCAACGGCCCACGCTCCAGCGGCAGCGGCCTGCTCGCCGACGAGGACTACGCATCCCTCTCCGTCTCCCCCCGGTCTCCGAGAAGAGCGAGGACGATGTCCGCGGTGCGCGGTGGCGCAGGGGATCGGGCGGAGGTGTCGGCCGATCAGGGTCAGACGAGGGGCAGGTCCGGCCGGCCGGCCCCTGCGTCGTCCTCGTCGTCGGGCGTGTCGTCTCGCAGCAGGAGGGCCACGCGGTCTCTGTCCCCGTACAGGGGCGACCCGATCGACGACGAGTTCTGCTCCTCCCCACCCTCCCCCCGCGGCGCCGCCTCCCTGATGCGCGGCTGCGGGAGCGGCAGCCGCAAGTGGCGGCTCAAGGACCTGTTCCTGTTCCGCAGCGCGTCGGAGGGCCGCGCCACCGCCGGCAAGGACCCGCTGCTCAAGTACAGCATGCTCAAGAGCGGCGGCGACGCGTCCATGCGGAAGGGGAGGGGCTCGGCGGCGTCGGCCAGCGACATGGCGCCGTACACGGTGAGCCGGGCGGCGGCCGAGGAGATGCGGCGGAGGACGACGACGCCGCTGCCGTTCCACCGGAACAGCCTCTTCGGCTACTTCAGGTCCAACCCGGCCATCCACTCCATCAGCCGCAAGCTCAGCAGCTACTCGTCGTCGAACTCCAACCGCGGCCGGAGCGCCACCGCCGCCGCCAACTGACGGCCGACGACGCAGCTCGCTCGCCCGCGCGCACATGCATGGCGCTGGCTACTTTGGCAGTAGGAAAAAAAAAAGGAAGAGAACAGTTTTTATTCGTTTGCTCCTGCTTGGTTTGCTCTCCTGATCTGTATTCTTTCTTCATGTGTGAATCACCACAAAGGTTTTCATACAAGTGTAGATATGTACCTACGCAGCACATGCAACTCGCAAATTCTTTGCAAATTTTGCCCGAAAACTCAAGCACGCCTTGAATTTCATTTCACCGGAGTCCAACTCGTTTTGCCAGAGCTGTGCTGCTAATTCCCCTGAGCGATTAGGCGACCAAACCCTGCATCGGCACACGTATATGAATTAATCTAATGAAAAACCAGGGAGGACGCAGCGCGGCAACATGGGGATACTGTTGTGGGATTCCGTCGGGGTGTGTGAGCGTGATGCTGCGTGCATGCGATGCGATGCGATGCTCGGTGGATCGATCGATCGGCCTCGGCGGCAAACTGCTGACGCCCTGAGCTGTTGCGGGGCGTAGTATAATGGTTTCAGGTACACTGCGAACTGTCACAACTGTTTCGTCGAGCTCACCGCGCCACCGCGGCGAGCGACGGACGGAATAATCCGGGTTAAGATAAGCTGGCGGATCTGACATTCCCAGAGTTTAAAATTGATGGGGATTGGATGATAGTAACCGGCATGATTAGAGCCTTAGAGCTAGACGAGATGAGCTGAGGTGTTGATGTGTTTGTTACTAGTGGTAGCGTAGAGACTTGCTCGTTCGGTGATGCAAGCAGGCGCATCACCCATCTGCCTCTCCAAAGATTCTCATCTGAGCTTTTCTTGCAAAGATTCTCTTTCTTCTCAAGTAGACAAGTACTCCCTCCGTCCGAAAATACTTGTCATCAAAATAAACAAAAAGGAATGTATCTAAAACTAAAATACATCTAGATACATCCCCTTTTATTCATTTTGATGACAAGTATTTCCGGACGGAGGGAGTAGTGAGTAGTAATTTTCTCTGGCCTGGATTTCAGTTGTTGAATTGTCGGTTGATTGGTTGGGACTGTGAAGTTTAAGTGTTTATTAACTGAACACCACTCGTTGGAAGAAGATACGACACTACTGCCTGGAATGTACGTACTATACCGGAGCAGACACCATTGATGGTGATAATCCTCGTGTTGGACGAATTTATGTAACAGTGATTAGACATGAGAGTGAGACATCATCATGAACGGTGCTAATCTCTTGTTTTCCCGCAGCAAATTAAGCAGCTGTGGCCATGTGGGTAGGCATCAGGCATAATTAAAGGTGATGTCAAGTCCACAGAGAAAGGCAAACAAAAAAGAAACACGACTGCAGAGGGGAATAGTGCCACTTACCAGTAGAAATGCAGAAGAACTTTAAAAGAACTGAAGTGCATAACTCTGGATTGCCAGTTCTGATTTCAGAGAGGTGTCCCAAGTCAACACCTACCAACAGCTCCCGGCCCTACCTTTTGACACAATGTTTGTTCCTTCGTTTTGAACTCGCGGCTTGTGGCAAAGAACAAAGGGGACCCTCCAATAATAATAGGCCACCACTATAACAACACGTCTTTAGAAAGAAAAGAAATCACCGTCAGTTCTGATTACACATCACTAAGATTCACCGTCAGTTGTTGCTGGTCAGTTCGCAAGTCGTTGGCCCGTGTCGGTTTTCTTCATTTCTCCTTCTTATTTTATCGTATTTGGTTATGTGCATCCTCACTGTCTCGATTAGGTCCTAAAATTGTGACGGTGCAGATGTCATAAGTAATTGATACTGTTTTGATATTAATATATACTACCTTCTAAAAAAAATAGCCTACTAGTTTATTTTGTCATCAATTATTCACCCAAGCAAAAGGTTTGGATTTCGGCGAAACAATGACTCAATTAAGAAGTGTCGTCGTGATGGATGTAGTCAGGTTGTGCAACACTGCAGCTTGAGGGTGAGCGTGAGTACGTTAGGGCCACGACCTCGGAAGGTGGTGTCAATGGTGGAAAGTCGGGGCGGCATCCCCAAAACTTCGACGGGTTCAAGGACATTTTTTTTTTGTCATGCGAGGACAACGTGCCATCGATGTTGGTCGACGACCTGCCATGGGAAGCTTATGATGCATTGTCTCATGGGATGTTTGCTTCTTCATACGCGCCTAAGAGCCCCCGCTCTCCTAATAGCGGTCACGACCTCTTGTGTACGATGGTAGTAGGAGGTTGACTAGCTTCGGTGGTGTCGTTTCTCAGATGCAGAGATCGGAGTTCCAAGAGCACTCCTAGATTATTCGGCCAGGGGTCAAAACACTTAAGTCACTTCTCAGATGCAGAGGTAATTTACCGAGGTTCAGGGCACCACGAGGTGTAATCAGGGACGGGGCTGCCTTATTGGCATTGATGTCAGTTGACCCCAATAAAATTTGAAAATCCTTTACTAATTTGGTACTAATCACTAACATTTATAGAAGGACGAACCCACAGCCAAATACATGACCCCGCCATACTTTTTTTCTAGCTTCGTCCTTCGGTGTAATACTCTGCTTCTACTTTGTGTGTTCTTGCTTGTGTGTTGAGAGACAGAGAGAGAGAGAGAGAGAGAGAGCTCTTTTGTTTACAACGGGCATAGAGAGCTCCAAATGATCTAATGGGAACCTCCCTAGGGAACGGTTTCAAAAGCAGTGCTGCTATGCACACGATGGTTTTAGACGATTTGTGCACCATAGTGCATATCCATTCGTTCATCTGTATCACCGAAGGATAGCAGACGGCCAGCACTCCCGTCGTGCAGCTGTCGTGCATGCCTTTGTCGTCTGCCAAGCAGTTTCGTTTCAAAAGTCCCTTAGATAGGCCAGAGAGGACCATACTAATGGTGATAATTGCGCCTCAAGGGCGCTGGTCCTTTAAGGCATGTGCACGAAGACTTTTCGGTTGTTATCAATAAGGCCAACCATCTCCGGTAGGGGAGTGGGCGTTTCGACGAGTCGTTCTGATGGCGGTAGAGATCGTGTATGGTGTAATTCTTATTGTGTTTGAGATGATTTCTACTTCTAATAAACTTTTATAATAGGTATGAACCTTTTTTGCAAAAGGAAAGAAAGAACGAATATATGGTCTCAAAGTGAAGTATACTCCACAGAGTTGAACACACGTTTGGAATTATCATTTTTCAAAAACAGTCTCTTTCTCTTTTATTTAAGAACAAAAAATGTCAGAAACTGGGCGAATATTATGCTGGAGATGAAAAGAATAATTGTTCTTTGCTTTGACGTTTGATACTCCCTCTGTAAAAACATATGAAAAACGTTTAGATCACTAAAAACGCTGTTATAATTTTTTTGAAGGGAGTAATTTACGGAAAAACTAAAGCCCACACGTGTGGGTGTTTGCAGATCGCCCACACGCCTCCATCACCATTTATTTTGCCACGTATGAATAAATGACATCAACAGAAATCTTTTTGATTTTCGGCTTAAAAATGTTTTATCTTCTAAATAAAAAAGCGAATTAAAAATCCGTTTTCACCATTAAATCCGTCTCGACAAGATCTTCAAAACTAGACCCCATGTTGATATGTTTCGACGATTTTTTTTCCCGGAAGTTGCCATGATGTTTACACTATAGTTGCCATAGTGCTTAAACTAAAGTTGCCATGTGTCAATTTTAGTTTGTAGATCGTGGCAATTTTAGTTTTTCGATGATGGCAATTCCAGCACTTTGACCATGAAAATATTTTTTTATTGAATCATGGCAATTTTAAGTGCCTGTATCATGGCAATTTTAGTTTATGGTGCATGGCAAGTCTAGTTTCTTAATTCTCCATTTTATAATATGTTAAAATTTACTTTTAAATGTAAAAGAAAATAGTTGAAATATATCATGACAACTTTAGTGTAAATATCATGACAATTCATGTGCAATAGACATGGCAACTTTTAACACACAAAAAAATTCGCCGAAATATATCGATATGAGATCTAGTTTTGAAGATCTCGTCGCGAGGGATTTAATGGTGAAAACGGATCTTCAATCGGATTTTTCATTTAAGAGATAAAATATTTAAAACACTGAAAATCCAAAAATATTCTCGCATGCATGCATGCGATGACGTGGCAATCTATTTTGCATTAGAGACGTGTGATGCGTCTTCTTTCCTGCCACACGTGTGGCAGTTATCGACGTCCGTAATTTATTGGTATGTCAACGACTCTTTGCTCAATCTACTTCACTTGCTTTTATCAATATATTGGCCAAATTACGAGCAACCAAAACTTTAGCCACACCTAAATACTTGGCAGGACAAGGCTAGCCAAGAACCAAACACACTGATAGTTCACCCTCGTTCGTGACATACTCCAAGCAGCATCGATCATTATAACCACACGCTCCTACTAGCGTTTGCTTTGACGTTGGGACTACGAAGCGGCAGAAAGTACAGACACCTTCTGATTTTTTTGTTTGGAACTTGAACCTTTGGCAACCTAGGAGGGACCTAAAAAGGCCAGCAGAGAATCAAATCCAACACACCCGTCGCGATCATCATCGCCATCAAAGGAGTGCAACGCATAGTAGGAGGCATGTGTTGAGGGTCCAATCCTGTCGGGCAAGGGAACAGCTGAGCTAAATTACAGGCTAGGTTTGGGCTGCACAGCTTGACATGATTCGTAGCCGCCGACCTTTCACTGCTGCGTCGACACAACACGCCTTCGATACGTGCGCATGCAAAAGCACATGACACTGCTGCTGCAGCTTCCATGGCTCGGCTTCTCCTTTGCCACGCAGCCGTGGCCTGTGGTGGTGCATGACGGCGAAGCGGACGCGTACAGGCAAAGCCAGAGTGTGTGATCGTTATCGTGGAGCGTGTTTTTTTATCTGAAAAAAAAAACATTGAGAAGAAAAGTGAATGCTTTCGATTGCCGTTTAGAGCTTGCGAATTAATTTTCGAGTTGCTTGAATATCTTAAGATCGAGGTGATAGGCGTGATTATGAAAAATAGATCGGATAAGATACGGTGTTTGACTCGATCACAGTCGGGCGTTTGTGGAGGGTGGGCTCACTTCACGTAGGCCCGTGGTGCGAAACCAACCGGGGAGAGCAGAGGGTTGATCAGAGTCGAAAACATTGACCTCGTGCACAACGTACTAGTACGTGCGCGCGGGCGCGACTGTGGGGCGCTGGTCAGCATACGCAGCACAGCACGCATGCGCACTGCACCGGCGACTCGGCTACAGCCCCCGGGACCGGGATGGGACCCGCCCGACGCCCGAGGCGAACAGGGTCGCATCGCGCACGCACCTGCCGACCCCACCCGCAAGCTTCGTGCTTCCCACAAAAGTGACACGCACGTATGATGATGCCCAAGGAATTTTGGCTCTCACAACACTCATGAGTGTGAGGTGCATGTGTTTGTTGGATTAGACTTGGTTAGATTTCACTCTCTCTTTTCGCCACCACGATCGAGCTCGCTGTAAAAGCTCCCACCGCACAGGACACTTGCCGCAGCGTCTACTTGATGATCTATTCATCGCGACAGCGCACGAACCCTCCGCCACCGGATTTTTACGAGTATTAGCTCGACGCTAAGCAGTAAACGTGCGTATTATTCAGACAGTTTATTATGAAGATCTTGGGCCGGTCGTCGGTCAACCGGTCGATAATAAGTCACGGGAGGAAGGGGCATCGCGTCGAATATATACAAGCGTAGCAGATGGAGAACTGACAGGAGACATGGTGCCGTCACAGGTACAGGTGTATGTATTGCCAAAGCGAAATGTCGACCATGACCGAGTCCTTGTTGTGTCCCCCGGCATGTGCTCGGGGAAAAGTTCACGGTTTCAGACTGTATACAATACTGAACTGTGAACTCTACTCAACTGAAATGTTTGGTGTAGGCTGACGGCCATATCCGCCACAAGACTGGAGTAAGCAATTTGGTAATACTGCCATTTAATTTTTTTCTCAGAATCGTCATGTGATGTTTCAGAAAATTTCTACTTGCAGCAGATAAGTTAGTCCATTAATGAATAGATTCAGAAAATAAAACTAGCAGATAAGCCCATTTATGAACCCATTCAGCAAAGGAATGAAGGTATTTCTCAAGTTTTCTTGTTTACTCTCAACTTCACAGTTGCGCCTTCCTGTTGTTCTCTGAGGCATGTCTTGGAATGTCCTCACAAACATCCGTGTCAATTACAGTGGCCGTCACATTTTCCACAAGACAGGCATGGAAATGTGCAAAATCACCTCAGCGAGCTGGCAGGGTTTCCACATTTCTCACTAGTGACCACTAATCAAGTGTTCAACCATGCAACTGTCATCTGACAAACTACCCTATCGAGGAAACCCATGACTACCACCAGAATATCTGTACTGCGGCATCACATATGCCCCATCTGGATGACGGCGGTATATAGTTTGCGACGTGTGGAATGGTGGAAATACCACCGCACGTTGATCAGGTGGAGGTTCCCTGAAATAACCAGGCGCGCGCCAGCCAGCCGGTGCTGCATATGGGTGTCCGAAAACCATTGCAGGGTTTGGACATGAAATTGATCTGTCGTCCATATGATGTTGCCAGGCATTGCCAACTTCGCGCAATGGAGGTTGCCAGGCATTGCCAACTTCGCGCAATGGAGGTGGCCGCTGGGGCCTCTCGGAGAAAGGACGATGTATCCCAGCTGAATTTCCAGGGTAAGCCTGCCGATGAGAAGCTGAACCTACACCTAGGCGCCTTCCTTCAAACTGATCATGGTTGCCACCAACAGTGTTTTTTTGCTTCGAACCGGCTTTTCCTTTACTCACCCTAGCCTCCGTGTTACGCAGACCATTGTTGACTGGTGCTGTTCGCAGGTTTTTCTGCGGGATGGCATGATTTGTCTCCGTGTTGGCATTTAGCTGAGAACTGCTAGTGCTGGTGCCAATGTTCTTATCCAGGGGGGCAGAATTTGTCTTTGCCTTCCGATGATCACCAGTGTGGTTTTTCCCGGAAGGCACTTGGTGCTCTTCTTTTTGAACTTTTTTGGCAGGATGATCAGAATTGGAGGTTTGCATAGCACGTTTTCTGCCTTTAGTGATATTGGATCCACCATCAGGCCCTCCAGGTTGAGACTGATGCTTTCCTTTTTCCTTCGATTTCTTGCCCTTAAGAGCTGAAAGAAGGATAGATACAAAAGGAAGGGGGACAAAATTAGTCTGGCACCTGGCAAAGCAAACATATACCTTCAAAACAGTAGACTTGGAAACTCGAAAGAAAATTGAGGAGACACAGGTTGAATCACACAGTAGCTTAGTGAAACAAATGACGTGTTATGCATACATCTTTCGTGGGCAACAACAGACAGCTCATCTTGCAAAAGCTAATGTACGTGTTATGCTGTTCTATGTAGACAGATTTTTAATTGATTCCTTAGGAGGAACAGCTGGTTCTACAGTGGAGTTTTAAGGATCCCAGTGCCAGTCGATTAGACCAACCCAAACTTTAGAGTTTACAGACACCAAATCAAAATTCAAATAAGAAATGGTCACAAACTTCTGGTGTTTGTACTGTCTAACCATCATCATAGAAGTCGTTAGCATACAGTAAGGTTCAAACTTCAACATTGAATAAGGAAAATGTACTACATTCTAGAAAAGATGTTTTTTAGGGCAGAAAAGTGGATATATATTAAACAAATACAACAGCTTTTAACACGATATCTCCTTGATTGAATACTAACCCACATATGCAATAACATCACTGAGTTCAGAACTGGGATAGTACTAACAGCGAAATATAATCTGTCTCAGGAACAACCAAGGTTGTGTTGCCAATAGAATTTACCGTGTCCTCTAGAATTACGTCTATTTGAAGCACGGACACGCCTTACAGCATCTCCTCTACTGTGCTTTTCTTCTAGAGCCTTCAACCTATTCGCTTCATTCGCCCAAGCCTAGAATTAAAACAAAAGAATTGCTACATGAACATGAAAATCATATGGGGCCATCTTGTGACAAGGTCAATATATCAATGCATAAGTACACAACATCTGAGAATTGTCCGAACATCCTCAAAATGGTGCATGTGTAAAATAAGCTTCACTTTTCCCATTTATGTTGGTGTGGTTAAAAGCTACTCCCTCTGTTCACTTTTATAAGGCTTTGTAGTTGTTTCAAACAGTGTGCAAAACAACACAATTTTACTTGTCTGAAACGACTTATAAAAGTGAACGGAGGGAGTATAATTCATGCATATCCAAACAGCAGAATGGATCAATAAGATTATATGTAGCTATCTCATACGAGTAGTATGAAAGGCAACATAAACTTGATAATTGGTATGCACAGATCCATAACATTCCAATAGCACAATATCTAAAAAGACAGCATAGACTGAATAAGTATGATTAAGTGCATGCGTTGGATAATATTGAAGTGTTCCAATATCAAAAATGTGATTTACAGAAACTAGTGTAAACTAATTCTGGTAAAGAGCAGTTCCTACCTGACGGAAAGTCATCATTCTGTATAGATTGCGTCCTTTGACAAGTAGCAGATACAAAGGTGGTAATTTTCCTACTCCTTTGCTCCAGAACACTTGAATCTATTGAATTGAACAACTAACATAGTCAGAAAGGCCATAATAAGAGAAAAAAAACACAATAGCAGTACTATATCATTGAATCGATCCTTACAGTAAATGTGTGTTGCTGCTTGTCTTTACCATAACTTTCCTTAATAACTTTCCCAGCTACTATTCGCTTCCCCATACTTTTTGAGAGCCTTTTGCCACTGTCATAACAAAAGGAGAGTCACATTACCATTCCAAAGAGACACTGGATGCTCTAGTGCAAGAAACACCAATGAGTACCTTTTCTCGTGAACCTTTTGTTTGAATAAGACAGTATCACCTCGACAGACATCGCCTAATTCACAGACCATGGTCAACTGCCTTTGATAATTTTGTATGCAGATAAGAGAAAGTTTCCATGACAAGTGGGATCTCACCTTTACAGTTAATACAAAAGGATGACCGGGGATAAATCTTCTCTGGATCTTCATCTTTGAACCTATTTCAGAAATGCCGCATCACCAAATAACAGGGGATTTTGGATTAAAGAAAAAACAAGAACGGAAATAATAATGCAGGGAGTGTTTTTTAAAATGTGACTTCCGATATCAAATGTAATAGCTATTCGTCCTGATAGTTGAGGACAAGCACCAAGTACTGTTCATGACTAGGACATATCTAATAACGAACCTATGATGCAGCATTATTCTTTCGACACAAGTTTCTATGTCCCCAACTTGGGGAAGACCATTATTCTTTAAATATGCTTTGCACTCCGCCAACTTAATACCATCCAGGTTTCTCCCTCGTACAAGAAAATATTGATCATTATATTATGTAGGAAATAAGAGAGTAGTCTCAGACATAAGGACCATGATGTTCAATAAATTCATGTTTTGCTCTGGAACAAACAGAGCAAAAGCAAGGTCTAGCTATATCGTATAGCACTGTCCTAACTTCTACCATCTCAAACCTGACAGAAGTCGTGCCAAGGATTCCAGCTCAATTCAACCACTGGTTTATATTGAAGTTGGTCCTGCCAATTGCTCATATCCATTTCAACAACTATTCTGCCTGTATTTCAAAACAAACTATAGATGTCTACAAAAATATCTACATAATTTGGAAATCCTATTTCCTCAGGTGAGGCTGTGATACTCAATATCACTACGAGGCAGACCACATTCTGCGACTAAATTCAGTTGTACTAGATTCCTCTAACCAGCATGTTATCAGATTGAGTTTCCCCTGGATGTATCCCACCATGAACAACGCTAATTCTCAACAGCTAACAGGGTTCCAGCGTGCAGCAGCATCCACGGTGTCCAATATCACTCCAGGAAGACTATGTTTGGCGACGTGATTGAGTTGCACTAGATTTTATAACTTGATTGAGTCGCACTAGATTTTACTAACCCACAGGTGCTCACAGATTGAGTCTCCTCTGGATGCAATCCATACTACGAAGCTACTTCCTGACAGGGTTCCAAGCTAACAGTATGCAGAACTATCTACAAGTTTATCAGATCAACAGTGCCAAGCACATGCCACGTTTTCCAAAAATCAAACAGCAATTAGCACTATCCACGATTTCCAATTCCACTCCAGATTTTCAAAAATCTCGCCTGCTTATAGAACGCAATCATACGAATTACGGCCGAGAGCAAACGAGAAAGGGATAGAGGTGATTACGGCGGAGGAGATCGGCGATTTTTGTGCAGGCAGCCTCGCTCCGATCTGCGCCGGGTCGGTCCGCCTCCGCTCCCCCCTCGTTCCCAGCGCAGCCGCCTTCCTCATCGTCGTCCTCTTCGTCTTCGCTGTCGCTGTCGCTGATGTCGACGTAGCTCTCGCCGCTATCGCTGATGTCGACGCAGCTCTCGCCGCTGTCGCTAATGTCGATGTAGTCTTTGTCGCTGGTGGGCTCGTCGCCGTCGTCCTCATCCTCCGACCCGGACTGTTCGGATCCGCCGGCATCGGAATCCGAGGAGATGTCGATGGGCGCGTGGCGCTCTTCCTCATCTGCCGCCGCCGCCGCCGCCGCCGCCGCGGCGGCGCGCCCTCTTGTTACCGGCATCGCGGCGTCCTTGGGCGCCTCCCGATTGCCTTCCGCCGCGCCGCCGTACCGCCGCTTGCCCCTCGGTCTTCGCGTTTTTCCCCTTTTGTTTGCCTCGGAGAAAAATGGGAAGGCGGATTTATATTGCCTTGTCAGACCAGCAACGTCTACAGCCTCTCCACAAGTAGTTCCAGAAATTCAAATTTTGAATGAGCGGCCGTTGGGTTGGGACATTTGGATTGACATGTTCCACTTCCACGCAACACCAGCAGCTCATCACAAGGCCTCAACGGCTCAGATCAGAGCTTATCTTGCAAATGCCATGGTAGCTGTTTTGGTAACCACTTCATCCGTCCCAAAATATGCTTATGTATTGGTGGGAGTAGTACTATTTGGACTAAGTTTTAGCAAAACCAGTTGTAGAGATTTTTAGGAAAATCAGTTTTAAGTTGTTGTTTTGTTCAAGCTGGCCGATAGAATACTTTGTTTGGACTTCTATAAACTTTAAATATGGCCGCCGAAGAGACAAGAGCATTAAATAGATTTTCATCTCTAATTTCTCTTCTCTCTGATTTTCTGTCGTCCCTAATCTCTCTCTCCCTCAACTATCACACATATATCGCCGACGAGGCCCTCATGGTGTCGACACCCAGATACCTTCCTGCTACTAATGCATCAACTGTGGTCGAGCACGGCGCCTTCTCCGTCACGCCTTGAGGGTGGATGTAGGATCGAGAAGAGGTGTTTGGGGGGGGGATTAGACCCTCAACAAACAAAAGTGGTAGTTTTTACGTTCTTCAAGTTGAGGTGGAGTTTTAACACAATTTTAAGCATGCACAATGCATTTCAAGTAAGCATGGCAAGAGTATAAGCAGCGGAAAGAGTAAAGCATATGTTAATTGCAAGAAAGTAAAGGGATGTGATTGGAGTGTGCAAACGCAATGATGACACGGAGATTTTTGGCGTGGTTCCGACTTCCGATAGGTGGTGCTATCGTATATCCACATTAATGGAGACTTCAACCCACAAAGGGTAACGGCTGCGCAAGTCCATGAAGGACTCCGCGAACGAAGGGTCCATGAAGAAGCAGCAACCTTGTCTATCCCACCATGGCCATCGCCCACGAAGGACTTGCCTCACTCGGGTAGATCTTCACGAAGTAGGCGATCTCCTTGCCCTTACAAACTCAATGGTTGACCTCCACAATCTTGTCGGAGGCTCCCAAGTGACACCTAACCAATCTAGGAGACACCACTCTCCAAAAGGTAATAGATGGTGTGTTGATGACGAACTCCTTGCTCTTGTGCTTCAAATGATAGTCTCCCCAACACTCAACTCTCTTTCACAGATTTGGCTATGGTGGAAAGATGATTTGAGTGGAAAGCAACTTGGGAAAGGCTAGAGATCAAGATTCTTGTGGTTGGAGTGGAATGTCTTAGTCCCAACACATGAGTAGATGGTTCTCTCTCAGAAAATAAGTAGTGGAAGTGTAGGCACGTTCTGATGGCTCTCTCTTCAATAGAGAAGGGGTGGAGGGGTATATATAGCCTCCACACAAAATCCAACCATTACACATAATTGACCCAACTTGGTCAGACCGAATAGATTAACTCGGTGAGACCGATTTAGTTCAAAATGTGAACGTTAGGAATCTCGGTGGGACCGACATAATCAACTTGGTGGGACCGATGTGCTAGGACTAGGGCAAAACCTCATCTCGGTGAGACCGATTGCATGAACTCGGTGAGATCGATTTCAGCAATGAGCAAACAGAGAGTTGGTCAGGCAAACTCGGTGGGACCGATCGCTCATTTTGGTGGGATCGAAACGTTACGAAGGGAAACAGAGAGTTTGCAATGCGAACTCGGTGGGACCGATCGCTCATTTTGGTGAGACCGAAACATTAAGAAGGGAAACAGAGAGTTTGCAATGCCATCTCGGTGAGACCGAGATCCGTATTGGTGAGTCCGAATTGTCTAGGGTTTCTGGCAGTGGCTATGTCAACTGAACTCGGTGGCGCCCGATAGATCAAATCGGTGGGGTCGAGTTTTACTTTGGATTTTGGACATATTTGGAGTGGGAAAGTGGTTGAGGGTTTTGGAGCAGTATCACTAAGCACTTTGAGCAAGTAGACCATTAAGCAACACTTCATCCCCTTTTAATAGTATTGGCTTTCCTATGGACTCAATGTGATCTTGGATCACTAAAATGAAAATGAAGAGTCTTGAGCTTTTGCCAATCTTTGTCCTTAGCATTTTGAAGGGGTTTCACATCCTCTTGTCCTTGCCATGCCATTGTTGAACTGATCTGGAATCTACTAGGTAAAGGTATTAGTACGACAAGAGATATGTTGACATTAATTACCAAAACCACCCAAGGAGCACTTGTGCTTTCAATCTCCCCCTTTTTGGTAATTGATGACAACATACATCAAAGCTTTAGATAAAAAGATATGAAGAGTAACACGTAAAGCTTTGGAAAGACATGTAACATGCATAGGCTCCCCTACATGTATGCATTCATGTAAAGATGGAATATAAGAACATGTGAATGCATAAGCATGTCGGAGCACGTAATGAGTTACATGTATCTTGGCTATATGCATTAGAGCAAATGATGTAGATAAGATAAGTGTGCCTTCATGTTCATGAATCCTTCTTGCAAACAATATGTACATCAACAAGAAATCATCATGCACATGAGTGTGATGCATGTACTTACCTTGTGGTCTTGGGCTGGCTTTCGAAGAGGTGAACTTGAGAAAACAGGGTTAGATAACACAAGAACACTCTAATTAAAGCAATTTCAGGAAACCACAAGAGTACCAAGACTGGGATGACATGTAATGAGTGAGTACTTAGTACTCCATTTGGAAATAGTCATGTCCCCAAAGATTAAAGATATGCAATGAATTCCAAAGATTTTCTCCCCCCAGATATGAACTCTTTCTCCCCCTGAATCTGATATTGGATAATGGGAGAAGGTAGGGTAAGAGAAAATCAGAGCAAGAAATGGTACAATCAACTATATATTGACATGTCTTTCCCCTCTTAAAGACATGTGACTTCTCTCCTCTATTGTTCACAGGCATCTGGAGAAGCTAAGATGTGATTTCTCTCCCATGTGATAAGCTTTGATGTGCTCTCTCTCCCCCTTTGACATCAATTTCCAAGAAGAGAACTTCTGGAGTATGATTCAAATAGGTTTGGTCCTTGAGACACATTACAAAGTAGCATGTAATTTATGATGCGGGTAGAGGATAAGAATCATTGAGTGGAGCCGGAGAAGAAAGGAAACATGCAATGACAAAAAGTTTTCTCAGCAGTGAAATTGGTAACGCCAACCTCTTTTCATCGGTGACACCGAGTTGGCAGTGTCAGGGATGATGCATATCGGTCAGACCGAGTTAGTCTGTGTCGGTTGTACCGATGAACTATCTACAAGTAATTCATGTAGTTCGGTCTATCCGATAGGCATGAATCGGTGAGTCCGAGTTCAGTGCAGAGTAAAAGATTTATCAACTCAGCTCACTAGACAAATTAAATCTCACAAGGATTTGCAATGAATTAAACACAGAAAGAAATGCAGACAAAAGATCTAGATGAAGTGAACAAAGAAACACTAAAGAACTTCATCAAGAGGGGGGGGGGGGGCGGCGACAAAGTCACCTATGTTAGAGTATATCGACTGAGGAGTCAAGTGATAACACTTGATCGTAGGTCATACTCATCGTTTAAGCTCAAAATGGGGTTTCCATTTTTTGTTTAAGCATTTTGATGTATTCACATCTCGTTGAGTTGCTTTGACTCATGACTTGGGTCAGAGCTTCTCTAAGATGGAATAACATACCTTAGGTTGTGTTGATCTTGGTCATGTAGTTGAACTTGCGTTGGATACTCAAGGTTGATGTAGTCCATCAAGAGTTGAGAGCACCACTTGTAGTTTGAGTTCATCTTCCTAAATGGGTTAGTTTTTGCAAGGAAGAGCACTTGTGTATCCAAAATATATCCCATTATCCCATTACCCGACGGCAATGTATTCCGCTTCGGCGGTGGATAAGGATACCGAGTTTTGTTTCTTGGGGGACCAAGACACAAGAGATCTACCAAGAAATTTACAAGTACCCAAAGTGGACTTCCGATCAACCTTATCACTGGCATAGTCCGAATCTGAGTAGCGAACAAGATCAAAAGAAGACCTCTTAGGATACCAAACGCCAAAATTTGGTGTATGAATTAAGTATCTCACTATCCTTTTCACAGCCTTAAGATGACATTCTTTAGGGGCCACTTGATATCATGCACACATGCACACACTTAGCATAATATCGGGATGGGAGGCACATAGATATAACAATGAACCAATCATAGAGCAGTAAACCTTTTGGTCAACCGGTTTGCCATACTTAGTCAAGTCAAGATGTCCACTAGTAGGCATGGGTGTTTTCATGCCTTTGCTTTCTTGCAAGTTGAACTTCTTTAATGAGTCATTGGTGTACTTTGTTTGACATGTGCCACTTCCACGCAACACCAGCAGCTCATCACAAGGCCTCAACGACTCAGATCAGAGCTCATCTTGCAAATGCCATGGTATCTGTTTTGGTAACCACTTCATTCGTTCCATAATATGCTTATGTATTGGTGGGAGTAGTACTATTTGGACTAAGTTTTAGCAAAACCAGTTGTAGAGATTTTTAGGAAAATCAGTTTTGAGTTGTTGTTTTGTTCAAGCTGGTCGATAGAATACTTTGGTTGGACTTTTATAAACTTTAAATATGGTCGCCGATGAGACAAGAACATTAAATAGATTTTCATCTCTAGTTTCTCTTCTCTCTGATTTTCTGTCGTCCCTGATCTCTCTCTCCCTCAACTATCACACATGTATCGCCGACGAGACCCTCATGGTGTCGACACCCAGATACCTTCCTGCTACTAATGAATCAACTCTGGTCGAGCACGACGCCTTCTCTGTCACACCTTGAGGGTGGATGTAGGATCGAGAAGAGGTGTTTAGAGGGGGGGGGGGATTAGACCCTCAACAAACAAAAGTGGCAGTTTTTACGTTCTTCAAGTTGAGGTGGAGTTTTAACACAATTTTAAGCATGCATAATGCATTTCAAGCAAGCATGGCAAGAGTATAAGCAGCGGAAAGAGTAAAGCATATGCTAATTGCAAGAAAGTAAAGGGATGAGATTGGAGTGTGCAAACGCAATGAAGACACGGAGATTTTTGGCGTGGTTCCAATAGGTGGTGCTATCGTACATCCACATTGATGGAGACTTCAACCCACGAAGGGTAACGATTTTGCGGGTCCATGAAGGGCTCCACCCATGAAGGGTCCATGAAGAAGCAGCAACTTTGTCTATCCCACCATGGCCATCGTCCACAAAGGACTTGCCTCACTCGGGTAGATCTTCATGAAGTATGCGATCTCCTCGCCCTTACAAACTCATTGGTTCACCTCCACAATCTTGTGGGAGGCTCCCAAGTGACACCTAACCAATCTAGGAGACACCACTCTCCAAAAGGTAATAGATGGTGTGTTGATGATGAAATCCTTGCTCTTGTGCTTCAAATGATAGTCTCCCCAACACTCAACTCTCTTTCACAGATTTGACTATGGTGGAAAGATGATTTGAGTGGAAAGCAACTTGGGGAAGGCTATAGATCAAGATTCTTGTGGTTGGAGTGGAATGTCTTGGTCTCAACACATGAGTGGATGGTTCTCTCTCAAAAAATAAGTAGTGGAAGTGCAGGCATGTTCTGATGGCTCTCTCTTCAATAGAGAAGGGGGTGGAGGGTATATAGAGCCTCCACACAAAATCCAACCATTACACACAATTGACCCAACTCGGTCAGACCGAATAAATGAACTCGGTGAGACCAATTTAGTTTAAAATGTGAATGTTAGGAATCTCGGTGGGACCGACATGATCAACTCGGTGGGACCAATGTGCTAGGGCTAGGGCAAAATCTTATCTCGGTGAGATCGATTGCATGAACTCGGTGAGACCGATGTCAGCAATGAGCAAACAGAGAGTTGGTCAGGCAAACTCGGTGGGACCGATCACTCATTTTGGTGAGCCCGAAAAGTTACGAAGGGAAACAAAGAGTTTGCAATGCGAACTCGGTGGTACCGATCGCTCATTTCGGTGAGACCAAAACGTTATGAGGGAAACAAAGATTTTGCAAATGCCATCTCAGTGAGACCGAGATCCGTATCGGTGAGACCGGGTTGTCTAGGGTTTCTGGCAGTGGCTATGTCAACTGAACTCGGTGGCGCCGGATAGATTAAATCGGTGGGGCCGAGTTTGACTTTGGGTTTTGAACATATTTGGAGTGGAAAAGTGGTTGAGGGTTTTGGAGCAATATCACTAAGCACTTTGAGCAAGTAGACCATTAAGCAACACCTCATCACCTTTTAATAGTATTGGCTTTCCTATGGACTCAATGTGATCTTGGATCACTAAAATGAAAATGAAGAGTCTTCAGCTTTTGCCAATCTTTTTCCTTAGCATTCTGAAGGGGTTCCACATCCTCTTGTCCTTGCCATGCCATTGTTGAACTGATCTGAAATATAATTGGTAAAGGTATTAGTCCAACAAGAGATATGTTGACATTAATTACCAAAACCACCCAGGGAGCACTTGTGCTTTCAATGGAAGAAGCGGACGACAGTGACATGTTATCAAGATGATGACCATCAAGGGGCGATAGTAGTTGAATCCTTCAAGGGGCAAGGGCGGTGTTGAATGTTGTGGTGGCAAAATCATCACTCAATGCTTCAGGGGGCAATGGCGGTGTTGCATGTTGTGGTGGCAAGATCAATGTCGCCAGAAGAACCTCACATATCCGGGACTGGCTTTTGGGACGACGAACCCATGATTAGGGTTGGTTCGCAGGAAGCGAATTTTTGAATATTAGTAAATTATCACAAAACGTGTAAGTATGAGCGTAGGCAAAATCAGTTGTAGTGATATATTAGAATAATTATGGTATCTAAAAATAATTGAGATCTTCTCACAAGTCTCACATGCCATCTTCCCAAAAAAGCCTCACATTCCTCAAGCGTGCGTTTGGTTTGAGCTCAATTTCATCCTACCAAATAAATTATTTAGCCACTCAAAATTTTGGTGATTTGTTTTAGGGAACATCGTTGCACTTTATTAGCCACCGACATTCAAAGGGATTGTTACCATATCAAGTGGCGCAACTAGCCAAATATGGCTACCAACATCTAAAGATAATGAGAATTTAGCTAGACCATCCGCCTTATGGTTACTCTTACGACCTCCATAGACAACACGACAGTCCTCGAAATCGCTTGCACGAGTAATGGTTTCCTTACGATGGCACCATGCCTTCCTGTTGCATTTAAATATGTCCTTCACAATGGTTGCATAGTCGGAGGCATTGAGTAAGCGTTTGGCCAGCAGATCAACCGCTAGGGTTTGAGCTTCTCAACAGGCTAGGGCTTCAAATGTTGAAACATCAAAGATACTCATGTAAGTTACCGACAATTAGCCGAGATATAGGCGTGATTGATCCTGGCATACACCAACCACAAATCCTTTGTCGTTGTTTTCAAGATAGTGCACCATCAAACATTGAGGTTCATAAAGACCAGTCAAGGGAGGAATCCAAGGAAGCTGTTGTGGTCTTCCACTGCTCACATGAACAATATTCTACAACCTATTTGTAGTAATATCAAGATCAGACAGAAAGGAATTGATGAACATATGTGTGGGCATTGGTGACTAAAACTCATTCTCATGTATAGCTTTGCGCCAAGACGTCCAAACCCCCGAAGAGTCATCACCATATGTATGAAATATGCATGTGATAACGATCCCATCATATAAAATAGCTAGTGCTTAGCATTAACTTTCGTTGTGTCGATCATATACTGATACTTCTCCAATGTATCTATAATTTATGAAGTATTCATGTTGTTACATTATCATTCTTGGATGTTCTACAATCGTTTTATAGAAACTTTATATCATTTTTGGGACTAACCTATTGACCCAGTGCCCAATGCCAGTTGTTGTTTTTTTGCTTGTTTTTACATCACAGGAAATCAATGTCAAACGGAGTCCAAACACCGTGAAACTTTTTGTGGATTCTTTATGGACCAGAAGACATCCATTAGGCCAGAGTAGAACCTGGGGGGGGGGGCAAGGGGGGCACAACCCACCAGGGGGCGCCCCGGTGGGTTGTGCCCACCTCGGCGGCCTCCCGTACCCCCTCTTCGCCCTATAAATTCTCAAATATTCCAACAACCCTCGGTGAGACCCTAGATCAAAATTCCTATGGCCGCAAGCCTCTGTAGCCACGAAAAACCAATCTAGACCCCGTTCCGGCACTCCGCCGGAGGGGGAAATCATCATCGGTGGACATCTTCATCATCCAGCGGCCACCATGATGAGGAGGGAGTAGTCCACCCTCGGGGCTGAGGGTTTGTAGTAGTAGCTATGTGTTTAGTCTCTCTCTCTCTCTCTCGTGTTCTTGAGATGTCACTATCTTGATGTATCACGGGCTTTGTTAATATAGTCGGATCATTTGATGTTTTCCCCTCTCTATCTTGTTGTGATGAATTGAGTTTTCCCTTTGAGATTTCCTTGTTATCGGATTGAGTACTTTTATGGATTTGAGATCACTTGATATATGTCTTGCATATGAATACCCGTGGTGAAAATGGGGTATCATATTGATTCACTTGATATGTGTTTTGGCACTCAACTCGCGGATTCCCGAGGTGACATTGGGGTAATCTATGCATAGGGGATGATGCACGTTCTCGTCTTTGTTTCTCCGATAGAAATCTTGGGGCACTCTTTGAAGTTCTTTGTGTTGGATTGGGTATTATGAATCTGACATTGTTTGATGCATATCGCATAATAAACTCACGAATACTCGCGGTGACATTGGAGTACACTACAAAAAAAGACACATCCGTGACATCTTGGGCCGAACAAATTTTTTTCTATCATACTTATGACACTTCTATGATGATAATTGTGCAAAACCCGGTATCATCATAGATGTGGTGGGCTCCTACTTCAATGACAAAAATCATGACAAAAAATGGGCTTTTCGTCCTGGGCGGGCCGGAGACGCAGCTGCATGACATTCTTTGGGCCGTCCAAGACGGAAAAAACCATGGTAGAAGTGAGGGCGAGGAAAATATCAGGGAGTTCCCGGTTATGGTGGGTGGTCGGGGGCCAAGCGATGCATGTTTCTCTCATACCCTGCGCGCGTGGGTGCGAGGCGTTGGGCTCTAACTAAACCCGAGCGAGGCGTCGCCTAACCGAACCCGAGCGATTGCACTGCAGGCTACGCGTTACTGAACCCGAGCGATCGAGCGATTCCTTCGCTACTGCCGCTAACTGAAGCCGATCGATGCTGCTTCTGGATGAACAGTGAGCGTTGCTAGGGGGGGGGGTGGATGAACAGTGAGCATTGCTGGGGGGTTTGGATGAACAGTTCCCGGTGGGGGTGGATGAACATGACCCCGTGGTGTTGCCTCTGGATGAACAGGACCCCGATCGATCGAGCCGGTTGGGGCTGGATGAACAGGACCCCATGGAGGGCTGGATGAACAAGACGACCCCGTGGAGGGCTGGTTGAACAGTAGCCGGTGGAGGGCTAGATCAAAATTTGTGCCATCAAAACTAAGAGTGTCAGAGAATCCTAATCCCCTAGTCGACATCTTTACTCTCTAGGCGGTAAAGCCTAATAAAGAGAGACGAGGCTCTGATACCAATTGAAAGATCGTGGATGTCGCCTAGAGGGGGGGGGGTGAATAGGCGTTTTGAAATAATTACGGTAGAGGCTTGAACAAATGCGGAATAAACCTAGCGGTTAATTTGTCAAGCACAAAACCTACAACAACTAGGCTCACCTATGTGCACCAACAACTTATGCTAAGCAAGATAAGAAACTATGTGATAGCAAGATATATGACAAGGAACAAAATGGCTATCACAAAGTAAAGTGCATAAGTAAAGGGCTCGGGTAAGAGATAACCGAGGCACGCGGAGACGATGATGTATCCCGAAGTTCACACCCTTGCGGATGCTAATCTCCGTTTGGAGCGGTGTGGAGGCACAATGCTCCCCAAGAAGCCACTAGGGCCACCGTAATCTCCTCACGCCCTCGCACAATGCAAGATGTCGTGATTCCACTAAGGGACCCTTGAGGGCGGTCACCGAACCCGTACAAATGGCGACCCTTGGGGGCGGTCACCGAACCCGTACACTTTGGCAACCCTTGGGGGAGGTCACCGGTACCCGTCAAATTGCTCGGGGCGATCTCCACAACCTAATTGGAGACCCCGACACTTGCCCGAAGCTTTACACCACAATGATTGAGCTCCGAACACCACCAACCGTCTAGGGCGCCCAAGCACCCAAGAGGAACAAGCTCAAAGGTACCAAGCACCCAAGAGTAATACGCTTCTCAACTTGTAGCTTCCACGTATCACCGTGGAGAACTCAAACCGATGCACAAATGCAATGGCAAGGGCACACAGAGTACCCAAGTCATTCTCTCTCAAATCCCACCAAAGCAACTAATGCTAGGGAGGAAAGTAAGAGGAAGAACAAGAAGGAGAACACAAAGAACTCCAAGATCTAGATCCAAGGGGTTCCCCTCACATAGAGGAGAAAGTGATTGGTGGAAGTGTGGATCTAGATCTCCTCTCTCTTTTCCCTCAAAAACTAGCAAGAATCCATGGAGGGATTGAGAGTTAGCAAGCTCAAAGAAGGTCAACAATGGGGGCAAAAACGAGCTCAAGAGATGGGGAACCATTGGGGAAGAAGACCCCCTTAAATAGGTCCCCACGAATCTGCCTGTTATGTGCAGAAAACTGTAGGACCGGTACAACCGGTGCACGAACCGGTACAACCGGCCAAAGCAGAGGAAAAACCGGGAAAAGCTCTAAGCGGTACAACAGCCTAGGGAACCGGTAGTACCGGTTAAACCGGTAAAACCGGTCAACAACCGCCCAAGAACCGCTCCAAAATAGAAACTAGTCCGGTGGTAGAGTGGTACATGGCCGGTACAACCTCCGGACCAATTCTGGAGCGGTACAACCGCTCCAAACACCGGTTGTACTGGTCAACCGGTACAACCTCTCTACGGGGCGGTACAACCTCTCTATGTAAAACAGGCAGTATCAAAACAACCACAACTTTCGCATACGAGCTCCGAATTCGATGAAACCAAGTTTGTTGGAAAGCTAGAAACAAGGGCTAACACAATCTTGATAGAAATATCAATAAGAAGCAAATGAGAAAAGGCCCATAAGAAAATGGTGAGAACCCTTCCTTGGATAAGACCGGTAAAACCTCCAACACCGAAAACATCATAGAAGACGCATGCGAACTCCGTTTTTGATGAACTCAAGCTTGTCATCAAGATGACCATAAGCTCTAAGACTCACAAAGAGAACCAAACAAGAACCAAGAAACATGATGCAAGGATGCAATGGTTTGAGATCTCTACTAACGATACAATCAAGCTACCAACTTGAGAGCCCCCCTTGATAGTACAACAAACGATCCTATAACCCGGTCTCCCAACTACCACCACGAGACCGGGAAAATAGAAAACCTATCAAGGGCAAACCTTTGCTTGCACATGGTCCACTTGAGCTAGATGATGACGATCTTGACTCCCTCAAGTTGGACCACCTTTCTTGATTGTGTTGGCTCGATGAAGACTAGATGATTGCTCCCCCACAGTCCACTATGGGTGAGCGACTCTTCGGCACATCTTCACAAGTCCATAGACACCACAATGGATGGCAAGATTCAAACTTGATTGCTCCCCCATACTCCATTATGGGTGAGCCACTCTTCGTGTTGCTCCACTTGAACTTGCACACTGCAAACTTGATGACGATCACCACTTGATGTCATCCTCCATGGGTTGCATGGGATCTTCCTCTTGACGCAAGACCATGGAAACATACCTAACCCCACAAAGAACTCTCACCTAGACCATGGGTTAGTACACAAAGCTTAATGGACAATGCTTACCATACCATGGGAACACTTGGTCCCTCTCGGTACAACTTATGCGCTTTGTGTGTTGATCAACTTGAATCACTCTCTATACTTAGTCTAGATCAACCTTGAATCTTTCCAACTCTCTTCATTTGGATGATGTCTTGAAGGTAAACATGAATTATCACACAATCTTCTTCTTCAAGACATGCTTGCAATAAGCTCAACACTCACATGACCGATCTTTGGATAATTCCTTAATAGCACCGCGGTCATCACAAACTCTCCTTGAAACCAACAAATGGACTCCAAGAAAAACCTATGGACAAACCCTTCAAATATAAATCAAGGCAACCATTAGTCCATAGAGATTGTCATCAATTTCCAAAACCAAACATGGGGGCACCGCATGTTCTTTCAATCTCCCACATTTTGGTAATTGATGACAATAACTTTCAAGAGAGTTTATACAAGGAATTATGCATCACCATGCAATGCAACAACCAATAGTGCATGCGAATGAGATGCAAATGCTAAGGAACAAAACCAAAGCAAGAGGAGACAACTCTCTAAACTTCTCCACAAAACTCTCCGAAACTTCTCCCCCATTGGCATCGATTGCCAAAATGGGCTAAAAGCTTAGAAGGCCAATATAAAATGTGTTCCTCCATAAATTGTGTATTTGTCAACAAGAGAGTGGAATGCAATACACATATCCAACGGTAAATACTTGGAGGAAGATAAACTATATTGAGGCCCAAAGATTGCAAAAGGAAGATATGCCACAAAGACATAATCAAAGAGATAAAACAAGCAATCAAGCAATCAAAAGATACCAATTGAAGTAAGCTTATCAAAAGATACCAATTGAACCAACTAGGCCAATGATCCTACGAGCCACATGAATAAAGGATATTACGATAAGAGCGGAGTAGTGTTCTAAAGAAACTAGAGAAGCTCCCCATGATTTGTGCACATCAAGAATTTTTGTATTTGGATACAAAGTGCACAAAATAGGATCATATCTCCCCCAAAATTAATAGAAACTTACAACAAGTGCAATTGAGCATATAGGAAACTAAGCCTAGTACTTGCAACAAACACATGGTTGAGCAACAAGTAAGAGAGGCAACTTAAGAGTGGGCTCAACCAAAAGGATGTGTGTGACTTAAGGCAATGCACTTGAGAAGACTAATGTACAGAAGAGCATTAAGCAACAACAAAGTCTTCAAAGAATGAGGCACACGGTGCAAGGCCTATCATTCCCATACACAACTAGCGAATGGGTTCACAAGCTTACTAATAAGCAGAAGAGAACCTATGCTTGTGACAACCCGTGGTGAAGATAGAAAATGAAAGCCTCATCAAGACGAGGGATACCAATGAAGATGGCAAAGGCCTCGTCAAGACAAGCATGAGGAAAAAGATCTTCACCACAAAAGAGTGCATCAAGATGCAACGAGATAAGACCCGCACTCAAGACAAGATCTTTCACGGAGCCACCAAAGAAATAACAAAAGAAAGACAAGGTGGACGTGAAAGAAAGGATATCATCTAGAGATGTAATTTCTCTCAGGTGTATAAGGTTCTAGGTAGACGAAATCATGATGATATATGTCTACAAAGAAGGATGTACACCCGACATAGTTACAACACGAAGGAATAAGATATCCAAAAGGAAGTCATACATATACCAATAAGATATTTGCTTGGAAGCATAGCACATGGCTATATATGGTCTTATTGTATATAAATGAATTCCTACCACACAACCATCAAAGACATCACAACTAGCAACATGAGATCATTGTTGGGATGCTTTGAGAAAGGAAACAAGTATCACAAGAAAGAATGAATACATGCCATGATACAACCTACACAAGGTTGATGCAAGAAATGTGTGCATGAAGTAGATGATGATACTTGTTACCGAGATACCATTGGAAGGATGTAGTAGATACCAATTGAAGGTAGATGGTAGTTCATTGATCATCCTAGCTTGACACCAATAAGCACATGGTGGAAACACCTTCCTTGTGAATGAGACGAGCACCCAATCCATCTCCAAATGTTCCTAGAAGAACAACACAAACTAAACGGTACCCAAACTCATTGGGACCACATAGTTAGAAACACCAATACATAGGACAAACTTCACATAAATATGTGCATATAGATATGAAAATGAATTTCATGCACATCTCATCCAAATTGAGGCTAGGTGGAGTTTCCCCTATATATCGAGTCAAAGAAAGAAAGCATGCCAAATAACATACAATAAGTAAATATGCATGCTTGAAACTTTCAAGAACCGAAACCAATGAAAACGAAATGCCAAGTGAAAAAGGATACCAAATAGATAAATCATCACTTGGAAGATATCATTAAAGATACATCAAGGAATGAGATATCCATTGATGCACACTAAATTAAAGATGTCAAACTCCCAAAGAGAGGATGGTTCCAAACAAACCAAGCTCTCAACAAAGTTTCATGATGGCACAAGGTACCAAAAGAAAATGGCTTGCCTTCCACTAACACACACTTGATAAGGATCACAAGAAGAGTGTTCTAAAGAAAATAGGATAGCTCCCCCACGAGTTGTGCACTAGAGAGAATTTGCTTTTGAATACAAAATGCACAAGGTGGGATCACCACTTTCACTATATCTAGAAAACACTAGACAAGAACAAGAATTAACAAGATCCACAAGTGGTATGGAAGACAATGGGAGTTGACACAAACCTTGGCAAGAGAAAAGGCAAATAAAAACAAAAGCCCATGTAAAGATGATCAATAAATTCTACCACACATAAGTGACTACCACTTGTCAAAAGACAAGAAGTATTTGGAAATAATTCCCGTTGGTAGATAGCAAGGATATCCAACATCATCTTCACACCAAACACAAGCAAATTGCAACTTGTAGAGCTAACATGCCAGCTAGGAACAAGATAATCTACAATATCAACACTAGGTGACAAAATCTCAAATGTACACATTTTCTAGGCTAGTAATATACATAACATATTACTCCCCCATAATGTTATACCAATAAAAACTTAACAAGAGGCAATAAGAGAAACAAACAAGAGATAATTAATGGACTATTTAGAATTTGAATTTCTCATGAGAGATATACCACCTAGCGACTAGATAATCTTGTAATATCAATACTAAGTGGTATTCTCCATGTACCCACCTTTATAGGATTGCAAAGTGCACAAAGCACATCACTCCCCCATAATGGGATATTCCATTAATCTCTCACACGAGCCAACTAAGATACAACCAAGATGCACTAAGGCTCAATGAATTACACACAAGTACATGATGTGCAAACCAACATACACAAAGGCAGTTTGGAGACATATCATATACAAACACATGCAAGGAACAAAACCAAAACATGCAAGGGGGCAAGTAACTTTCAAAGTAAACAATTTAAGTACAAGTTACCGCAAGGAGGCACATTGGATATAAGATAGAAACTTGATAATCCAATTGACTTGGCTTGTGACAAAAAGAATGATGAAGTCCCCTTAATTCTTCATAATGTAGCCAAGTCTCCAATGCCCTCCAACAACACCTATTGATCAAGTTTGAGCTTGTTGGTCCCCAACCAAGTTGGGTCCTAAGAGGTTAGTCACAATAGGCTTGGCAACTAAAATGGCTCTTTTCTTGACACCACTTTGAGTACCAACAAACTTGGCAAACACATTGCCAACCTTATCCTTCCCAAGAGAATAGATATCATCAATAGTAATTGGGTTGGATAAGTTACCACTAGTGCATGAAGAAGCGACGTGGCCTTTCTCATGACATAAGTAGCAACATCTACTCTTCACTTTCTTCTCACTTGATTTCTCAACTTGAGAAGCATTAGCTCGAGTTTTCTTGGGAAGAGGCCTTTCTTCAACTTGAGGTTGAGCATGAAAGTGAACTTGTGGCCGCTTCCCTTTTTCCTTGTCACTAATGGGCTTCTTCTTCAATGGGCAAGATCTAACATGATGCCCTTCTACTTTGCACTTGAAGCAAACAATCTTGGCCGAATTCTTGACTTGTTCTTGGCCCTTCCTTTTGTTCATCTTGGACTTCTTCTTCTTATTGGAGTTGAATCCAAGTCCACCTTTGTCATTGGGGGCTTTTTGCACACTCAAGATATTGTTGAGTGTGGATTTCCCTTGATGACTCTTTTCCAAGTCTTTCTTCAAAGAAGTGACTTGGGCCTTGAGCTCTTTGATTTCCTCTACATGGTTAGTCTCAACACAAGTACTAGAGGAAGTATAAGCTTCATCGTTAGAGCAACAAGGCAAGGAAAGCAATTCATCACAAGATGTACCAACATTGTGAGTAGATGAATTACAAGGGCTAGCACATGGCAATATACTATTTTGACTAGAAGTAGTGCTAGTATCCACATGAGGCTCACTAGATGTTACCTTAGCAATCATGGCCTCATGAGCTATCTTTAGCACACTATGGGATACTAGAATATCATCATGAGAGCTTGATAGCTTTTCATGACTTTCTTCCAATTTCCCATAATTGCTAGATAGCACCTCAAGTTGAGCCCGTAGCTCAACATTCTCCTTCAAAATGGATGCTTCATAAGTAATAGAGTTAGTAGCACAAGCATCATCATTTACAACAATAGGAGAAGGCAACTTGGCAAGCTCTTTTAAATAAGGAGCTTCAAGTTGGGCATGAGACTCGGTGAGTTTGATGAGCTCACCCTTGATGACCCTTGAGCCATTTTCGAGGTGCTCAAAATCCTCAAGGAGTCTAGCATGAGAAACTTCAAGCTTAGCATTTTTAGTTTTGAAATCATTGGATACCTCAAGAGCTCTATCATGAGATTCCCTCACTCTAGATAATTCTAGAGCAAAAGTCTCCTCAAGAGATTCGGAGGTGGTTTGTTCATGTTCAAGAGCTTGAGATAGCTCTGCGATCTCATTTGCGTAATCACGCCCATGAGCTTCCATTTTCTCAATGGTGGCCTCATGCTCCTCTATATGAGATTCCAACTCCTCAATGTATTTCTTGCCATCAATGGCAATGGACATTATTTCCATGAAGCTGGAATGAGCAATTTTATTTTTATGAAGAGCTTTAAAAATCATTTCCCCCTTAGTTTTTAAGGAGGCAACATTATCATTCTCTTCATCATTATCCTCATCATCATTAGCATCAACATCATCATCAAGAGACATATTGGAGTACAAAGTAGGAGATATCTTTGACGCCTTAGCCATAAGGCAAAAAGGAATAGATGATGATGTAGGATCCCTTGAGGCACCATTAAACACCACATCTTGTTCCATGGAGTGTTCGGTTTCCTCTACATTGTTAGCACAACAATTCGAGGAAATAGATGCATTTTTATCATGGCAACAAGACATAGCAAGCATATCATCATGAGATTTAGTCAAGCAATTTCTACATGATATGCAAGGACTATCAACACAAGCATGTGAAACATTTGGAGTGCTCCAAGTGTTAAAGCCCAAAGAAGGAGCATTGCAATAATACAGTGATGAAGGATCATCCACAATAAGCATACTATCATCATTGCAATGACCAACACTACTCACCATATCATTACCTTGTGGCAAACCACATGTAGGTGAAGTAGAAGAAGTTGAGAAGACTATACGACCGGAGGTGGAGGGAGAACAATCATCCCCACAAATCTTGGACACACCATATTTATCTTGAAGCTTCGTCCACAACTCATGAGCATCCCGGAACGACATGAGTTGAAATATAACTACATTGCTTAAAGCATCAAAAAGCACATTAGAAGCTTGAGCATTGAGATAAGAGTTTTTCTCATCCTCTAAAGATAATCTTTGGGGTTCCTTTGGAGGAGAAAAACCCATATCTACAATTCGCTCTAAATTTGGGTCCATGACCCTAAAGAGATTAAGCATGCGAATTAACCAAACATCAAAATTTGTGCCATCAAAACTAAGAGTGTCAGAGAATCCTAATCCCCTAGTCGACATCTTTACTCTCTAGGCGGTAAAGCCTAATAAAGAGAGACGAGGCTCTGATACCAATTGAAAGATCGTGGATGTCGCCTAGAGGGGGGGGTGAATAGGCGTTTTAAAATAATTACGGTAGAGGCTTGAACAAATGCGGAATAAACCTAGCGGTTAATTTGTCAAGCACAAAACCTACAACAACTAGGCTCACCTATGTGCACCAACAACTTATGCTAAGCAAGATAAGAAACTATGTGATAGCAAGATATATGACAAGGAACAAAATGGCTATCACAAAGTAAAGTGCATAAGTAAAGGGCTCGGGTAAGAGATAACCGAGGCACGCGGAGACGACGATGTATCCCGAAGTTCACACCCTTGCGGATGCTAATCTCCGTTTGGAGCGGTGTGGAGGCACAATGCTCCCCAAGAAGCCACTAGGGCCACCGTAATCTCCTCACGCCCTCGCACAATGCAAGATGTCGTGATTCCACTAAGGGACCCTTGAGGGCGGTCACCGAACCCGTACAAATGGCGACCCTTGGGGGCGGTCACCGAACCCGTACACTTTGGCAACCCTTGGGGGCGGTCACCGGTACCCGTCAAATTGCTCGGGGCGATCTCCACAACCTAATTGGAGACCCCGACGCTTGCCCGGAGCTTTACACCACAATGATTGAGCTCCGAACACCACCAACCGTCTAGGGCGCCCAAGCACCCAAGAGGAACAAGCTCAAAGGTACCAAGCACCCAAGAGTAATAAGCTTCTCAACTTGTAACTTCCACGTATCACCGTGGAGAACTCAAACCGATGCACAAATGCAATGGCAAGGGCACACAAAGTACCCAAGTCCTTCTCTCTCAAATCCCACCAAAGCAACTAATGCTAGGGAGGAAAGTAAGAGGAAGAACAAGAAGGAGAACACAAAGAACTCCAAGATCTAGATCCAAGGGGTTCCCCTCACATAGAGGAGAAAGTGATTGGTGGAAGTGTGGATCTAGATCTCCTCTCTCTTTTCCCTCAAAAACTAGCAAGAATCCATGGAGGGATTGAGAGTTAGCAAGCTCAAAGAAGGTCAACAATGGGGGCAAAAACGAGCTCAAGAGATGGGGAACCATTGGGGAAGAAGACCCCCTTAAATAGGTCCCCACGAATCTGCCCGTTATGTGCAGAAAACTGTAGGACCGGTACAACCGGTGCACGAACCGGTACAACTGGCCAAAGCAGAGGAAAAACCAACCTGGGAAAAGCTCTAAGCGGTACAACAGCCTAGGGAACCGGTAGTACCGGTTAAACCGGTAAAACCGGTCAACAACCGCCCAAGAACTGCTCCAAAATAGAAACTAGTCCGGTGGTAGAGTGGTACATGGCCGGTACAACCTCCGGACCAATTCTGGAGCGGTACAACCGCTCCAAACACCGGTTGTACCGGTCAACCGGCACAACCTCTCTACGGGGCGGTACAACCTCTCTATGTAAAACAGGCAGTATCAAAACAACCACAACTTTCGCATACGAGCTCCGAATTCGATGAAACCAAGTTTGTTGGAAAGCTAGAAACAAGGGCTAACACAATCTTGATAGAAATATCAATAAGAAGCAAATGAGAAAAGGCCCATAAGAAAATGGTGAGAACCCTTCCTTGGATAAGACCGGTAAAACCTCCAACACCGAAAACATCATAGAAGACGCATGCGAACTCCGTTTTTGATGAACTCAAGCTTGTCATCAAGATGACCATAAGCTCTAAGACTCACAAAGAGAACCAAACAAGAACCAAGAAACATGATGCAAGGATGCAATGGTTTGAGATCTCTACTAACGATACGATCAAGCTACCAACTTGAGAGCCCCCCTTGATAGTACAGCAAACGATCCTATAACCCGGTCTCCCAACTACCACCACGAGACCGGGAAAATAGAAAACCTATCAAGGGCAAACCTTTGCTTGCACATGGTCCACTTGAGCTAGATGATGACGATCTTGACTCCCTCAAGTTGGACCACCTTTCTTGATTGTGTTGGCTCGATGAAGACTAGATGATTGCTCCCCCACAGTCCACTATGGGTGAGCGACTCTTCGGCACATCTTCACAAGTCCATAGACACCACAATGGATGGCAAGATTCAAACTTGATTGCTCCCCCATACTCCATTATGGGTGAGCCACTCTTCGTGTTGCTCCACTTGAACTTGCACACTGCAAACTTGATGACGATCACCACTTGATGTCATCCTCCATGGGTTGCATGGGATCTTCCTCTTGACGCAAGACCATGGAAACATACCTAACCCCACAAAGAACTCTCACCTAGACCATGGGTTAGTACACAAAGCTTAATGGACAATGCTTACCATACCATGGGAACACTTGGTCCCTCTCGGTACAACTTGTGCGCTTTGTGTGTTGATCAACTTGAATCACTCTCTGTACTTAGTTTAGATCAACCTTGAATCTTTCCAACTCTCTTCATTTGGATGATGTCTTGAAGGTAAACATGAATGATCACACAATCTTCTTCTTCAAGACATGCTTGCAATAAGCTCAACACTCACATGACCGATCTTTGGATAATTCCTTAATAGCACCGCGGTCATCACAAACCCTCCTTGAAACCAACAAATGGACTCCAAGAAAAACCTATGGACAAACCCTTCAAATATAACTCAAGGCAACCATTAGTCCATAGAGATTGTCATCAATTGCCAAAACCAAACATGGGGGCACCGCATGTTCTTTCAGCGATGAAACTTTCTCTCTGTTTTTTTTCTCCGCGAGACGGTATATATGGAGTTGGAGTTGAGGTCGGAGGAGGTTCGGGGGCCCACAAGATAGGGGGCACGCCCTAGGGGGGGGCGCCCCCCTATCTCATGGACAGGCCCTGCCCCCTGGCCTTGATTCTTTCGCCAAAAATTCTAATTAATTCTGAAAAGTCCCTCCATGGATTTGTAGGTCATTCCGAGAACTTTTCTTTTCCACACATAAAACAACATCATGGTAGTTCTGCTGAAAACAGCGTCAGTCCGGGTTAGTTTCATTCAAATCATGCAAGTTAGAGTCCAAAACAAGGGCAAAAGTGTTTGGAAAAGTAGATACGTTGGAGACGTATCAACTCCCCCAAGCTTAAACCTTTGCTTGTCCTCAAGCAATTCAGTTGATAAACTGGAAGTGATAAAGAAAAATTTTACAAACTCTGTTTGCTCTTGTTGTTGTAAACATGAAAAGCCAACATTCAAGTTTGAGCAAATATTACGAACTAACCATACTCACAGTAACACATAGGTCTCACAATTACTCACATCAATAGCTTAATCAGCTAGCGAGTCATAATAATAAAACTCGGATGACAACACTTTCTCAAAATAATCATAACATGATATAACAAAATGGTATCTCACTAGCCCTTTCTGAGACCGCAAAACATAAATGCAGAGCACCTTTAAAGATCAAGGACTGACTAAACATTGTAATTCATGGTAAAAGAGATCCAGTCAAGTCATACCCAATATAAACCAATAATAATGAATGCAAATGACAGTGCGCTCTCCAGTGGGTGCTTTTAATAAGAAGGGTGATGACTCAACATAAAAGTAAATAGATAGGCCCTTCATAGAGGGAAGCAGGGATTTGTAGAGGTGCCAGAGCTCGATTTTAAAATAGAGATTGAATAACATTTTGAGCGGTATACTTTTGCTGTCAACGCAACACCTATGAGATGGCTGTATCTTCCATACTAAATGCATTATAGGCAGTTCCCAAACAGAATGGTAAAGGTTTATACTCCCCCAACCACCAACAAGCATCAATCCATGGCTTGCTCGAAACAACGAGTGCCTTCAACATACAACATCCCTGGGGGAGTTTTATTTAATTATTTTGATTTGCTTTGATCTTTTTGGATCATGGGACTAGGCATCCCGGTTACCGGCCCTTTCTCGTGAATGAGGAGCAGAGTCCACTCCTCTGAGAATAACCCACCTAGCATGGAAGATATAGGCAGCCCTAGTTGTTACATGAGCTGCTCGAGCATACAAAACAAAATTTCATTTGAAGGTTTGGAGTATGGCACATACAAATTTACTTGGAACGGCAGGTAAATACCGCATATAGGTAGGTATAGTGGACTCATATGGAGCAACTTTGGGGTTTAAGGAGTTTGGATGCACAAGCAGTATTCCCGCTTAGTACAGGTGAAGGCTAGCAAAAGACTGGGAAGCGACCAAAGCATGCATTAAAATTAATTCACACCAAGTACAAGCATGAGTAGGATATAATCCACCATGAACATAAATATCGTGAAGGCTGCGTTGATTTGATTCAACTACATGCATGAACATGTGCCAAGTCGAGTCACTCAATTCATTTAAAGGAGGATACCATCCCATCATACCACATCATAATCATTCTAATAGCATGTTGGCACGCAAAGTAAACCATTATAACTCATAGCTAATCAAGCATGGCACAAGTAACTATAATCTCTAAATGTCATTGCAAATATGTTTACTTTATAATAGCTGACTCAGGAACGATGAATCATCATATTTACAAAAGCAAGAGAGGTCGAGTTCATACCAGCTTTTCTCATCCCAATAAGTCCATCATATATTGTCATTATTGTCTTTCACTCGCACGACCAAACGATGTGTATAATAATAAGAGTGTATGTGCATTGGACTAAGCTGGAATCTGCAAGCATTCAATTCAAGAGAGAAGACAAGTAATATGGGCTCTAAATTAAATAAATAATCATGCATATAAGAGCCACTAACCATTTTCAATATGGTCTTCTCGACCCCCAAAGGAAAGAAAAGAAAATAAAACTATTTACACGGGAAAGCTCCCAACAAGTAAAAAGAAGAACTAGAAATCTTTTTGGGTTTTCATTTTAATTTCTACTACAAGCAAGGAAATTAAACTAACTAATTTTTTGGTTTTTTCTCAAGGTTTATCAAACACACAAGAAGAAAACTAGAAAAAGGGAATTTAAACTAACATGGATAATACAATGAAAGAGTATGAGCACCGATGACTAGTGTGTGAACATGAATGTAAAGTCGATGAGAAATACGTACTCCCCCAAGCTTAGGCTTTTGGCCTAAGTTGGTTTAATACCAAGGACCGCCGCTACTCTCTTCGGTGTAATGAGAGGTGTAATCAGGATACCAGTGGTTGGTCATCTCCGGATCCCACTGGACAGATGATGCATGATAGTGGTCCAGCTCAGGTTCCGGTTCAGGTTCAGGTTCTGGAGTAAAAGCTTGAGCTCGATGATTGTTTACCGCCTCCGGTGTAACGAGAAATTTTTCTGCAAGCAAATCAAACAATAGAGGTGCAGGCAAAATAATAATCTCAAAGTGTTTCTTATTGAATCTAAGTTTATACAAGAGCATCCTATCTTCGTTGTGAACAATAAACTTATGTGCTACCATGCTCTTGTAATCTAGAATGTGAGGAGGCAATATTGTCTCCTTTTCCTCATGGTGCCTAATGGGTATCTGAAAATGTCTAGCAAGACGTGCAACATAGATACCTCCAAATATGGGGCCTTTTGTACGATTAAGGGCTAGCCGTTTAGCAACGACGACACCCATATTGAAACTATTGTCTCCAAGCAAAGCATGTTGAAGAATGATAATATCAGGAACACTCAAGTTTCCACTATTCCCACGACCGATCAAGCATCTACTAGCAAATATGGCAAAGTAGCGTAAAACAGGAAAGTGTATGCTAGAGACTTTTGCTTCGGAACCCTTCTTTAGCTCTTCTACAGCAATAATATTAACAAAGCCAGCCACATCTTCACGATGGGGTTCCTCTAGTTCTCCCTCATAAGGTATCCTACATACCATGCAAAAATGACGTAAAGACATTTCTTTGAACTCGTCATATAAATAAAATGACACTTCAGGCGGTGACTTCTTAGGATAATAATAAAAGTTTTGCACGGAAGTATTGGTGAGTAAGAGATACTAATCGATTTGGTCGTTGATGAAACCGGTGAGACCCGCAGTCTCGATTAAAGCATAAAAATCTTCATAAATTCCAGCCTCTCTTAAGAAATCATCACATGGCCATTCACACGGTCGTACTTCCGTTAAGCGAGGCAGATGATACTTGGCCTTTTCCTTCTCTTTAGCTTGTTTTTCTTGGGAGCTTTGGCTAGAAGAGCCCCTCAAAAGTTTCCTCAACATTTTCTGAAATTTTCTGAAATTTTAGTAACTTCAAAATAAAAGTGCATAAAACTAAACAAGATTGATAGCAACTACTCCTACAAGTGCCTAGAGCCCATATCATGCATTAGAATTACTTGGAACCTCAAAAATTTAACATGCAAGCTCAAGAACAGGGTCACCAAGACAGCAATGATTTGCAATGAATAAAGCACTAGAACAAAAACTAATTGGACCAATGGAGGAGTCACATACCAAGCAACAATCTCCCAAAGCAGTTTTGTGAATGGAGCTTTGAGCTAAGAGATCGAAAATCGCAGCAAAACGAGCTAGAACTCGTGCTTGAGCTGGATGGGGATTTTTTTGGGTAGAAGATGGAGTGTGTGGGTGCTGGCATAAGTGGAGGAGTGCCACCAGGGGCCCACGAGACAGGGGGCGTGCCCTATAGGGGGGGGGGCGCCCTCCTCTCTCGTAGCCTGGTGCTTGCCCCTTTTGCAGTGGTTTCAGTGCCTAAAATCCTCAAATATTCCAGAAAAAAATCATACTAAATTTGCAGGGCATTTGGAGCACTTTTATTTTTAGACTATTTTTTATTGCACGGATAATTCAAAAAACTGATAGATAACACTATTTTTTCTTTATTTAATATAAATAACAAAAAGTAAAAAGAGGGTACAGAAGGTTGCACTACAAAAAAAAGACACATCCGTGACATTTTGGGCCGAACGAATTTTTTTCCTGTCATACATATGACACTTCTATGACGATAATTGTGACAAAACCTGGTATCATCGTAGATGTGGTGGGCTCCTACTTCTATGACAAAAATTCATGACAGAAAATGGGCTTTTCGTCCTCGGCGGGCCGGAGACGCAGCTGCATGACATTCTTTGGGCCGTCCATGACAGAAAAAACCGTGTAGAAGCGAGGGGGAGGAAAATGTCGGGGAGTTGCCGGTTACGGTGGGAGGTTGGGGGCGGAGCGATGCGTGTTTCTCTCGTACGTACGCGTGTGTGTGCGAGGCGTTGGCTCTAACTGAAGCCAAGCAAGGCGTTGGGCTCTAACTGAACCCGAGCGATTGCACTGCAGGCTATGCATTACTGAACCCGATCGATCGATTGATGGCTGTTAACTGAACCTGATGGAGCGATTCCTTTGCTACTACTGCTAACTGAAGCCGATCGATGCTGCCTCTGGGATGAACAGTGAGCGTTGCGGGGGGGGGGGGGGGTTGGATGAACAGTGAGCGGTGGCGTTGCCTTTGGATGAACAGGAACCCGTGGTGTGGAGGGCTGGATGAACAGTAGACGGTGGAGGGGTGGCCATGGAGGGGTGGTTGAACAGGACCCCGTGGTGTGGAGGGATGGATGAACAGTAGACGGTGGAGGGGTGCTCGTGGAGGGGTGGTTGAACTGTAGCCGGTGGAGTAGCGCGTGGTGGAGGCTGGATGAACAGGAACCCGTGGAGGCTGGAGGAGGTCGACGGTAGCCCGTGGAGGCTGGAGGAGGTCGACGGTGGAGATGAACAGTATCCCGTGGAGTCCCGTTTTGCGGTATGCCACACCCCTCCCCCCCGTTTCGATCGTAGCGCTCTAACACAAGTCTGTTTCGTCCGTTTTGCGGTACGCCACACCCCTCCCGATCAACAGGACCCCCGTTTCGACCGTAGGAGGTCCGTTTCCTCAGTTTTGCAGTACGCCAGGCCCCTCCCGATCAACAGGACCCCATTTCGAACGTGTCCGGTTGAACACAAGGCCGTATCCTCCGTTGTGCGGTACACCAGGCCTCGTTTTCATCGCCTGTTCCGTCCAAGCCCTCCCGATGAACACGACCACGCATTCCGTTTCGACCCAACCGGTTGGCTCCCCATGAACATGACGACGATGCTGTTTCTCCGTTCCGACCCAGCCATGTACGTATGCGCGAGTAGGCGTTAGAGACCCTGCCCGTATGTACGTACGTGGCCGTATTTTATTTCTTGCACCCTCGCCGCTGTACGTACGTGTACATGCTACGTGCGCGCCTCTACTACGACACGTGCGCGCCCCTACTACGACACGTGCGCGCCCCTACATCGACCAGTATGTACGTACACGTTCGCGACCAGGATGACAACGCTACGTACGCTTCGACCAGGTGGGTCCCGACTGTCAGGCACTTCCTTACCTGCGAAGATGTAGCTGGTGGGTCCCAGCAGTCAGGGGGGCGAATCATTTTCTTTTGCCCGGACGCACTTCCTTGCGTGCGAAGGTGTAGCTGCTGGGTCCCAGCAGTCAGGGGGGCAAATCGTTTTTTTGCCCAGACGCACTTCCTTGCGTGCGAAGGTGTAGCTGCTGGGTCCCAGCAGTCAGGGGGCGAATCGTTTTTTTGCCCGGACGCACTTCCTTGCGTGCGAAGGTGTAGCTGGTGGGTCCCAACAGTCGGGGGGCGAATCATTTTTTTTCGGACGCACTACCTTGCGTGCGAAGATGTAGCTGGTGGGTCCCAGCAGTCAGGGGGCGAATCGTTTTTTTTCGGACGCACTTCCTTGCATGCGAAGATGTAGCTCGTGGGTCCCAGCAGTCAGGGGGCGAATCATTTTTTTTGCGAAATATGGTGGCCCGTCCGGTGGGTCCCCGCTGTCAGGTGGAGGAATAATTATTTTGCGCGTAATAAGGAGGCACTTCCTTGCGGCTGCCGTGGACCCAGCTGTCAGCCTCTCCACGTACAGTCCACGTCCGATGGAAGTCGTTCCTTGACCACGTTGACCACGCCGCACCGAGAGCACCACGGCGGTGGACGACAGCGAGGCCTAGGAAGGGGATGACGCGGAGCCAGGGAAGACGCGACAGTGGATGCACACGCGGAGAGGAGTACGAGGGTTCACTGGTTCGGCTGCGCTGTCGTCGCCGCAGAATAACAGGGGGTGTGGGTCAGTGGGTGAGTGGAGGGATGGCCTGGCCAGCGGTGGGAGTAGTAGGGGGCGGTGAGGCCTCCGTGCCAGCATAGCCGGCCACGGGAGGCAGGAGCAGGCGGCACGACCGGCGCTGCTTTGGGCGGCTGGAGCAAGAAGACCAGAGGCTGAAGAAGCACGACGGCCGTTGGATGGACATCATACGGTCACTGCAGCTAGAATCGTTTATATTGACTAAGTTAACAAAGCCCTTGGTACGTCAACTTAGTAGGCGCATAGGTCAGCTTCCGAAATGGTGCGCCCCAGATGTCAGGGGGATGAATCATTTTTTGGGCGGGTGAAGCTAGAATATATGAGATTGAAGAAGAAGCACGACATCCGTTGGATGGACATCCAATAGCCACTGCTGCTAGAACCGTGTGTTGACTATAAGTTGACAAAGCCTTGCATACCCGTCAACTCTGTTTCTTTTAGGGGACGCGTCAACTTACTAAGGCCAGAAGTGTGTGGCAGATAACTTATAGCCCATTTGAGATTTGTAAGAATCTGTAGCCCATTTTTGAATTCTAATGGATTTTACTACAGCCCATTTACAGTTTGTTAAAAGTACAGGCCATTTCAACCAACCGTTCAAAACAAATTCAATAAAATTTCCCACATTTTGATGGGATCCGAATATTTTTATCCCGAAATTTTAGTCAGATTAAATACAATTTCAATATAAATTTATATTGCGTAAAAATCCAACAAAATATTCCGCTCGCAAAAATTAATGAAATTAAAAATTTCAATATTCCAAAAATAATATTTTATAAAGTAATCACTGTTTGGTGCATTTTTTATAGTTACTACCCAGTTTTTATAATTACATCCCATTTATTATTTCTTAAAGCCCATTATCTTGTTAAGCCTAATGCATCCCTCCTAGGAAAGATTTGCAGCCCAGCGGGGCGGAGAATAACAACTTGACCTTGCCTGGGTATTCCTAAAAAAAAGTATAGCTGGGCTAGCCATTTTCAGCTTGAAAAAAATTAATATCTGGGCTGGATATCTGGCCTGGGCTAGACGGGCCATAGCCCGCCCAGTTAATACCTGCAACGATGTTTTCGTTGTTGTTCAGAGGAGAAAAAATAATATCTGGGGTAAACATCGAAAAACTCTGCAGTGCTCACACCTCAAAAACACAAATACTGCTCGAGCTGCTTGATCCCAGCTGTCGGCCGCTTCTTGTGCAATTCTCTCATTTATTGACTACTCCCTCCTTTCCGGTTTATAATGCTCAATTCAAAAATATCACCAATCAAGGTAGATGGCGAGTGGTGGAATACTTTTTCTAGTTTTGCAAAAGCACCTAATTAATGCTCTTGTTATCCTCAAAAATTATGTTTATCAATGCATTAATTGCAATGCATGCATGCATAAAGTACATGCATTGGTCAATTTTCTCTTAATACTTGCATGCAATGATTTAATGCACCTTGGAATCTGAACATGTGATGGAAAACAACCAAATTGAGCCTTATAAAATGGAAAAACTAAAATTTTGAGATAAACCCTATAAACCGGAAAGGAGGGAGTACATAGGTAGACAATGGTGTGGGACCGTGATGTCAGGAAACCAGGAGGAAGCAAAATAAATTATTATAATTTATTTTGCTTCCTCCTGGTTTCCTGACATCATAAATATATATAGGTAAAACTGTGTCTATCATAGCTTGCCACAGAACTAGTCAAGGCTTGCTAAACATTTAACGGTTCAAAAGTAAGTAAAAAGTATGAAATAAATAGGGGAGCTTCACTCTAATATAATAAGATGATCCAACGGTGTGATTGTGAAAATATGCATTTATGTGTCCTCAGCGAAAAAAACAAGCATTTCAGCTCACTGCAGGATCAATATATATTGAAATTTTTGTTCTTTTTGTCCAGGACACGTGCATTCATATTTTTTCAATCCCTCCATTGGATCATGTTATATTATAGGTGTGTTGGTTCAGTATTTTTTTCAGGATTTTTGAGAACTTTTACACCATTGTCATCCTATCCAAGTAAAGTGATCTCCTCGTCCGCGCGCGCTTTCCGTCCGAAACAGTCAACACCGACCGCCCCACTTCCCGGTGCAGGCTATTGCTCCACCTTCAAACGACACAAGTGCCGTCCGTCTGTCCATCTGCCGCACACATTAATGATACGCGGTTGTCGAGGCGGCTACTCCGGCGTCACACGTCCGTCCCTCCGCCCGCCCACCATTGCTATATAATCTGTTGCGCCGGCCATAGCCGCAGTCATCCGCATCCGTTGCCTTTCTCCTATCCACACCACTACAGCCCACCATGGCTTCCTCGCGCTCCAACGCTCTTCGGGACGGGCGGACGACGGACCACAAGGAGATAGCAGCCATTGCTGCCGACCGGCTGGCCGACAGGCAGCCGGAGGACGATGACATCCCAATGGAGAACATGGTAGTCGACGACCTGGCGCCAACCCCCTCCTCCGTGCCATCCTCGCCGGTGCATTGCACCATGACCATTGGTGAGCCCCGTGCCCGATATATGGACAGGGTGAGGCAGATGCGTGAGGAGCAGTTCTGGGAGGCGCAGGCTGACGCCGCCTACAACCACCATCTCCTCCAGGAGCACCTGCAGGCAGAGGAGCAGATCGCCGCAGAGCGGGCGGAGCAGGAGGCGCTGCTCGACTCGTACCACTCCGCCCGCAAGGGCCGCCTCGAGCGCTGGCGGTACCACACGCGGGTGTCGGAGGCTGCGGCCGCCTACAAAGAGGCTAGCAAAGAGGGCGATGAAGCGGGCGAGGCGCTGTTTGGCGAGACCGAGGATGAGGCAGAGGACAATGCCGGCTTCGACGAGTCCCCGCTCCGTTGGCGTCGACGATGCCCCGCGGCGCCAACAACGAGGCAGAGGACACCGCGGGCTCTGCCGAGGCCCCGCGGCGCCAACAACGAGGCAGAGGACACCGCCGGCTCCGCCGAGGCTCCGCCCCGCCAACAACGAGGCAGAGGACATTGCCGGCTCAGCAGAGGCCCCACCCTGCCGGCAACGTGGGGGAGGATTTCCACCGCTCCGCTGAGTATCTCTACTTTGACCAATCTTATACAAAAAAGTATGCACTTTCACAATGTGCGAAGTAAAAAGGAACATAAGGAGTACAAAGAGTTTGAGCAGCTTTTTAGCATTTCTGTACATTGCAATCAAACACACAGGGCTGGCAATTCATAGAGAACATTCAAAACAATCGATGATTATGCATCTCAGCGACTCACATGTTAGAGGCAATATTTACTTCACAACTAAAGAATAAAGAAAAAATGATCGACGCTGCTGACAGCAAGGGCGTCCCATTCGAAAATATCAAACGCATGTCTTAAAATCAATGAGAAAAATTTGACAAGGTTGTCCCATTCCAAAATATCAAATGCCTACGATTGTGGAATGGGCAGGGTTTGCCATCAGTTTGAACATTGACATGGCACCTCGTGCTAAATAAACCAACTGTTCTTTTTGTGCAGTTCCACCAAAATCAACCAAATTCACGCGTAGCTTGTATGATTTCGCCCTTATATGTTGCAACGCCTTGAACTTATCGGCACCTCCTTTCTTGTGGTGGAAATGAATGATTCAATGTATTCATGAACATTTTGTGCAGTTCCCATTGAAATCAAGCCGGTCACCCCTGTTTGCACAAATACAAAAAAGTGATTAGTATAAAGCAAAATGTACTATGAATTGACAGTTTAAATAGGCACCTACATGGTCCATGTAGAGCACACTTTTAGAAAAATGGAACTCACCAGAAAGAATCCTAGAACAACATTGTACTCGCGCATCACAGCAAAAAAATGGAGATTTGTCAGTCCTTCTGAGCTGAAGTTAGTTTGGTCTTGTGGGGAGTAATGTAACCATCCTTCAACTGCTCCTTCTGATGAGAATCCTAGAACAACATTGTACTCGTGCATCACAGCAAAAAAATGGAGATTTGTCAGTCCTTCTAAGCTGAAGTTAGTTTGGCCTTGTGGGGAGTAATGTAACCATCCTTCAACTGCTCCTTATGATCGGAAGATACAGTGCTTCTTCATCCTGGCATAATCGAAACTAGTCACTTCACGTACTCCATATTCTTCTTCAGAGGAAGATGATCCTATTGTGCAAAGACAAGAGGACAACTAAATGCTAGCATCCCTATTTGCTCGAAAAAAGGAAAGGAAATATTTAAAACAACACAGATGAAGCACTTCTCAAGGACAATACCACTTTTTCATGACATTATCTAAATAGTAGCACAACGCTAATAGAGATGACAAAGCTCAATCATATGGATGAATTAGTGGGCGAGTACCAACCTTTGTCAGGAGGCTGATTGTGTAGAGCATACAGATGAAGCACTTCTCCGAAACCATCTGTTGCTATCTACTATGGTGGCCATGCTTACTATATATTTTTGTGCAGTTCCACTAAAATATATGGTATCTTCAAAGAAGATCCCTGTTTGCACAAGTAGAGATAATTATGTATGGCATCAAATCAGTGGCAAAACAATTGCTCGTTCCAGCTATAGCAATAAATTAAGATGCAAAACTATATCATTACTTGTGTCATCACAGCTCCAGTGCTTCATTACAGCATCGGGAGTTGATTTTTGTTTTTCTTCCGCTTGTTCTTCCCCTTCATCACTTGGTTCAATAACAGACAAGCTTCGCCTTCAATGTAAGATTTGGCATGTCAATTAGGGAGCACAAGTATAGTACTAAACTTAATTTTCTGATGAAAGTGGCAAAATACAGGCTAGCAGTTGCGAAATATCCTTATCTTACCTCAATGGGATATTATGGTGCACATACAGATTGGAATTCTTGTCTCCATTTGTGCAGTTCACTAAAATCAAGCAACATTATCGTACAAGTAGCACAACATATGAAAGCACACTGCAAAATCATGTGAAAGAAGGCTAGTACTGACCTATCATGATGCGGAATTCAAACAACTCACAAGAAGAAGATCTGAACCAAATTCGCCTTAACGGATAGGAAGTAATATCCCCTCTTGTGCAGTTCCACTAAGATCAAGCAATAAAGCAACATTGTCGGTGTGACATTTTGGTTGAACTGCACAAAACCGTCTTAAAACAAAAGTGTTTTGTGTAGTGCAACAAAAGGTCACAATGACAATGAGGTGAAGTAGATAACCCTGTTTACACAGAGGTGCAAAGGAAACAATTAGTGGTCAATAACGGTGGATGACACAGAAGCCAACACAAAGAAGCATCTACCTTATCGAAATGGGAAAGAAAGCAAGATAGTAGCATTTCTCAAACAGAGGCATTGATTAATATTAACATAGAGATTATATTAACAATAAAATTCGTTAAACATGTAATTTGCTTTTAACTGTGGCATTGCATCAATTTTCTAGCGGCATTATTAGAGGGTGTTTGTTTATAGGGACATTTTGGTGTAGGGACTAAAAAAACTCCGTGTCAGTCACATCTAAACTAAATAGGAGGTACTTTTCGGGACTAAAAGTGGGCATTTGGGACTAAAGAAAGAAGACCCCGAGGGAGTCTTTTTGGGACTTTTTCCAACAGTTGCCCCTGCCACGCATCGCACCTTGTTTCTATTAGTTCATTACTAGCGGTAACATGGTCTTTTATCATGTCATTTAATAACCTCTAGTCCATGTTTAGTCCCTAGAACCAAGCACGTAGGGACTAGGGAGTTTTTAACCAAACATGGCCATAGATTAACAACAGCTAATGAGTTGCACGGGACAGTGGACGCACCAACACCATGTGCATCTACCGATGTACTATGGTCATGCACAGTCTGTTGCAACAAAGAACAAACAACCAAGGAGCATATTCATGTTGGTGCCAGTTTTGTTATCTTTAGGCACCTTTCCCTATATGAGCGCAGCAAATCTAGTCCTGCTCAAACTCTACAGCCTTGTCCCTTCCTTCCCTTTTTGAACTAGTACTTTCGCCCCTTCCTTTCCTCTTTGAACCACGTCCTAGATTTATGCGATACAACTTTCCCCACTACTTTCCCCCATTCCTTTCCTCTTTGAACCACGTCCTAGATTCATGCTATACAACTTTCCCCCTTCATTTCCTCTTTGAACCACGTCCTAGATTCATGCTATATACAACTTTTCCCACTACTTTCCCCCACTCCTTTCCTCTTTGAACCACGTCCTAGATTCATGGTATATATGCAGCTAGAGCAATGCATGTGGAGTAAGTAAAATATACCTTAAGGTTCTTGGGGCGTGGTTCGGTGGGCGACGGGACGGCGGCGAAGAAGAATGGTCAGAGGCCCTCCCGCGCCGCCGCTGGGTGGAAAGTGAACAACATCGCCGGTAGTGGATTCCCTCCCTCGCCGCTGACGACAACGTTAAGCCTCCTTCCCTTCCCGGCGGACGGATTCTGCCAGCTCTTTGAGCAGCAGTGAGGGGAGAGAGAGGCCAACAAAGTCTTGTTTAGATCTGGAGAGGGCGAGAGAGTGTGAAGAGAGCAACTACAAGCGCTGAGGATCTAGCGGGAGAGGGCGAGAGACTGTGAAGAGAGCAACTACAAGCGCTGAGGCTCCAGCGTGTATATATATATTGGAGAGAGAGTGTGAAGCGTGCAAACCCTAGAAAACATTTTGACCAGTCAAAGAATCCTCCTGGCAAAAATTATGCTCAAGTGTAGTTATCGAACCTGAGACCTCAAGTTTGATGAGGGAACAGGCTAACTAGCTACACAACCCTCCCATTATGTTCAACGAGAGGAAAATAACCTTTTATACATTCCTGCATTCGTTTGACAGGCATGCCGTGTTTTTGTGTGTGTGTGTGTGGGAGTCATTAGGATTTCAATCATAATCGTGTCATGTGGCTTTGGTGGTAAGACTATCCACAGTGGTGCAGAAATAATGTAGCCTTAGTCACCTTACCTCTCTCCACGTAGTACGTTGGGTTCCACCAGTCAGAGGGTGAAACAAACAAATTAATAAGAAAAATTAAAAGCGCTAGTGGTGTATCTTACTACCTCACACATCTCGCTACTGCTCGGGAACACTGTCCAATTGATCCCTCTGTTCGCTCACGTACTATTTTAAGTGAATCTTTATTATAACATGCACACAAATTTTGGGCACTTGTATTCGACTTAAGTCAGTGTGCCACCGTATCTCGTATACTTACTACTCCCTCCGTCTAGGTGTAATAAGTCACGTTAGAAGGTGCAACGGGACCAAGGTGCGTGCGTGTGCGTGTGTGTGTTTAACAGCATGTGTGTGTTAGAGAGTGCGACAGATCGACCTACTCCTACAGAGATATGGTGTGTAGTGTACGATTTTAGCCGCGAGAGTCCGTGCATCCTCTCGTTTCCAGGCGAGTCCAGTAGGGACATGCCGACAGCTGCCACGCCTGCTCCTGACCAGCCTGGCCCACCCAAAGCCCCTCCACCGCCCGCGCGCGCTTCCCGCCCGAAACAGTCAGCACCGCTCCAAAGAATCGGTGCCGCATTCATGCCCGGGTAGAGCGGACATGACCTCTCACTGGCGCAAGAGTGATGGTTGCTTCGTCCGTCCAACTTACTGCTGGGTCTATGTGATTTGACGGCTCATTGGTCTTTATTACTGAGGTGGTAGGACTGCTGGATGTCCCACGCTTTCGGCGAAAGGAGGTAGTAGATTACAATTTTCTCCATTCTTACAACGGAGGAGTGCAAGAGCAGTGAAAACACAGGCTCAGTGATTACATGGCCCACCTCACACTATCACCGTGCGACACCTAACTCTTTACATAGTACTCCCTCCGTTCCTAAATATTACTAGATGAGTCCCCGCTCGTTGCCACGGAACAGCGGTATATCTCTCTGCGCAAAATTATTGATTTCATAGAACTAAAAAAAAATCTATAACCGCATGACAAATGTGGTAACCAAACTAAATAAACTCCCATCATCATTTAGATCATCCCACATAAGGAAAAAAGATTAGCCAACTCCTACTGCATAATGGGATTATATTTTTCTTTTTGACATGTTAATGGGACTTAAAAGCTCACTTACATGCATGCTACCGGTGCATGCTTGCATGTAGACATGTTGATGTGATTTAAAACCCACTCACATGCATGTGCCACGGTATTTCTGCATGCTTGCATGTGGCTTAGTGCTGAGCCTCTCAACGTCTAGATCAGACAACTATTATGACTAATTTACTTCATCTAACGGCTACATCAATTTTGATGATGTGGCTCAAGGAGAGGATAGAGAATTCCTCGTAGTGGGGGCTAGCTATTACTACTGGATAAGTCTTTGTAGAGATTCCACTAGGTGAACTACATACGGAACAAAATGAATGAATCTACACTTAAAATGCATCTATATACATCCGCATGTGGTTAATGGTGAAATCTCTACAAAGACTTATATTTAGGAACAGAGGAAGTACTAGTATAGTACTAGTACGTACTGTAATTTATCAGCGAGATAAATTTGTACAATGCTATGAAGCTTCCAGCTCCTGTTACATGTATCTTGCGTCCAAGGTTGCCTGTTGCAACATTTCATCAAATAGAAAGGAGACTAACATGCATGCTATTGCATCTCAATGATTGACAGATCATAGCAAATATGTACTCCATCCGTTCCAAAATAAGTGTCTCAACTTTGTGCAAACTTTAGTACAAAGTTGTACTACTACTAAAGTTGACACTTATTTTGGAACAGAGGCAGCTAAAGAAAAAACGATCCATGCAGTACCTAGCCCTTGAACCGTGAACCCTGACCAGGCTTCAATTTACTGGCAACGTTCGAGCTTCCTAATAAATGAAGTTTGCAACCTTTTGACCATTGGATCATTTTGTGCAGTTTCACCAAAATCGAGATGAGCATCCCTGTGGCAAAGAAATTAAAGAAGCGTGATTAGAATAAGATTACTAGGACTAGTTGATGAGACATAAACTCATCACAAATACAGTACGTAGAAGCCAGGAGAGGTATCAGGTATGTGCGGGGCAAAGAAGTAGAGAAATATCCACAGGGAGTGATGTGGGCAGCTGGAGCAGTGGTGCAAGCCGGCTGTAAAGGGAGTTGTACCTGAGGGACGTAGCTCGACCTTGAGGAGGGCGGCGGGAGGCGGCAACTGCCCACGTCGCGGCAGTGAGCAAGGGATGAAGGCAACCTCACCGGCTTTATGAGAGAGAACAGCGGGGACCCCTGATCGGGACGTGTCGACAGTGGGTTTTTGCCGTCGGCGACGGACACTGCATCTACACTAAGCATCCACCCCTCCCCCAAGCGGACATGATCCGCCGGGATGTTAGAGATGTGGCCACAGTCGTTTTGTGCGAGAGAGTGTGAAGAGAGCAACCCCAGCAAGCAACCGTGTAGGCTGGCCCATCCTGATTATGTATATAGTGGAGCAGTTTCCTTTTCTCTCCATATGAACCTATCATATTGCGTACGTGCCACTAAAAAAAAATTATTTACAAATGACGCGGCACCTACTACTCATTCTCCTATAACCTTGCGCTTGGCATCTCCAAAATATTAACCTTGTGATTGGCTCTTTGCCTCTTCGGGAAGTTGAGCAATAATGGTAGTGCAGTATATATCGTTCTGGCTATATGAGACCGAATGAATTGCTTCACGTCCACCACGTGGGCGAGGGTCAAGGGGCAAGGGAGAGTGCTACTACATACGGAGCAAAATGAGTGAATGTACACTCTAAAATACGTCTATATACATCATTGTTTGGAGTATGTACTAGTAGTTCATATTGAAATCTACTAAGGACATATATATATTCCAAACAATATGATATAATCTCTATAACCAAGGTAGTAGGGACGAGTAGTAAACGGAGGGAGTAGTAAATTTTTCTCCTCGTCCTGCGAGCCACCGCGCGCATGGGCGAGGGAGGAGCAAGCTTCACCTCATCCTGCGAGCCACCGCGCCCGTGGGCGGGGGAGACGGCGTACTAAGCAAGCTTCTCCTCGTTCTGCGAGTTGACGGGACACATCAAAAGTACTCCAGTGTATAGAGCCTTGCCTCTAAGGTAGGCCCCACATGGTTTGCCTCTTTTTTTTAATTTAACATAACGCGTCAAGTCGCAATTTGTTTGTTCACCCGTGGTAGACGATCCTCCCTCCACCAAGTGGACAACCAGTACACGTGCCAAATTACCACGTGGGCTGCCTTTTTCATACAGAAATGAGCTCCACCGTGTACCCGCGCGGGTGTGGTTGGGAAAGAGACGGGAGTACGTGCGCCGTGCATGCACCTCTTCTCTTCGTGCACGTCCCCCACCTACGTGGGTGTGTGTGAGAGATACAAACCACGTTCGTGAGTGTTTTTTGTTTTGTGGTGGGGGTGGGGGTGGGGTGGGGGGTTGATTTCGTGAATTATTTGTGGGAATATGTGTCGATGACATCTCAAACAAAATTTTGCATGCAATGTGTGTGAAATGGAGGCCTATCCATATCATACATAGAGGGTCGGGCAATCCACGAGAAGAGAGGGAGGGGTCATAGCTATCGATAGAGTCGAAGAGAGGATCAAGTACGGGTGGGTGCGAGATCGATGAAGAGAGCCATCAAAATTGCGTGTGTGTGTGCAAGTCAAAGATATAGGGCGACTGGCCTACCGGAACGTTAGAGGGCACATGCCAAGTTTGTGGGTGGCAGGGAGACATGACTAGAGCGCTTGATGTATCGGTGTGTATGGGGGGTAGGGGTGGGGGAGGGGTAGGCAGAGGCCTAACTATAGAGGTAGAACGACTCGTATATGTGTTGAGAAGGAGAGACCCAGCTATGTCATGAGGGAGATCGGTCGACATCCATACATAACTGAAGGACGGGAAATATGATGGGACAGAGAGAGAGGAGAGAGAGAGAGGAAGGGAGAGGGAGGGAGAGGGGTAGAGTGCTGGATGGGTGATGGAGTTGCTTCTCGGAGATGTTGGGAGAGGCCTACTAGACAAACTGAGGGTGGAACTGCAATGTTATCAATAAGAGTGGGGATGTGTTTCTGTGTGTGCCTGTGCGTGATAGATCTGTCGGGACGCATCCATGGATGATGAAGGGGAACCATGTGTTTGGTAAGCAAACCTAACTAGATCGGTAGATCAATTGTTGTTTGTCGGAGGAAGGGAGAGACACAACTAATGAGGTAGATCGATCGATGTGTGGGTAAAAACGAGTTATAAGGACCTAGCTGGCTATATGTATAGCGAGAGATCGGTCGGTGTACGTCCATTTGTTAGAGGCAAATAAGGCCCAGCGAGACGGATAGACAGAGAGAATGGAGCTAGGAGGTGGTGCGAGAGGCCCAACTACTAGCTGGATAGGGGGAGGAGTGTGCGGTTGTGAGATCGATTAAAAGAGGGGTGAGAGTTTACACGTGTGTCTGACCATATGAGAGACACGAGGCAAGGACACATAAAGGAGGAGATTGAAGGTGTGTGTGTATGCTGTAGGCAGGCATCGCTGGAGAGGTTTATCGATCGGTGTGTGTCGGAAAGGAGTTGTGGAGACTCTGGGAGAACGACCTAAAGGAAAAAATGAATGTGCCCGGTGGATAGAATGCCGAGGGAGGGGAGGGCGAGGAGGGCGTGTGCATGCACGAGAGAAAGTTAGTGGTAGCTACAAAGGTTAGAGGACTGTGTGGGTGTAAGAGACTAACAAAGATCATAATTTGATATGAAAGCGGATTCATATATTTGAATAGGAGATCATAGTGTTTTAAACATTGCATGCATGAATATAGCGGTGATACACGTGCTGTGCACATGTTATACCATAATGTGATAATGCATGGCATTTGCAACTCACAGCTAAATGCCGAACAATCTAAACCATACTATACATCAAACAATCTCACATTTTATTTGAATTTGTGATAATGTGCGGCGTTTGCAGCTTACAACTAAATATCGAGCAATCTAAACAATACTATATATCGAACATTCTCACATTTTATTTGAATTTGTGGTAATGTGTGGTGTTTGCAACTCACATCTAAATACTTGTAGGCGTAGGGGGCGGGGCACCATACATAACGTGATAAACACATTATACATATGAGACATGGTTTAGATTATGAAGATCTAGCTAGAGCTAGAAATGTAATGTGATTTGAAATCAAAATAAAGTGGATTCAAAAAATCTAGTTCGAGTTCATATAGTACACATAGTTCATATGTAACTCGATACTGATCATGTGGTGTGCTGTGAAGATAATACACAAACGATGGTTTAACTTGACAATAATGATGATTGTAGATCTTATTAAAATAGAGAAACAAATTCAAATGCTTTGACTTCACAACAATCATTACTGTAGATCTTATTCAAATTTAGTTCATATTGAAGCGGTAGTATATACGTTTGGAATGCACTAAAACGTTCATTTGAGTAGTAGGTTGCATGCATTATACACGTAGCGAAATATTTTAATTGAACATAACATGAATTCAAAGTTTTGAATGACATTTGTAGTGCGCATTGATTTGGTACAGTACATGTTAGGCTTGTCCGGAAATTTCAACCCGCGCCTTGTTAGCCCGAAATATTTAAGATATATCTTTGTCTCGTTGTGCTCCGACAACTCCCTCCATCTCAACCCGCGCCTTGCTATTCCGAAATTACAACGCGCGCGAAAACTCCCACCTCCTGTGAAATCCCGACACGCGAAATGCCCGTGGTACCCCTGAACCGAAAGAACCGCCTCAAATCGGTGGGGGGGTACTTTCGTAACTTACCCCACATTTCGGACAAGCGCGTCTCTAAGCCATGGTTCCCCACTGCCATCCCATCGCCCACCCATTCGTACACCGAGGCCGCGAAAACCCGCGACGAAACCCCACACCCTGCTCCGTCCGCCACCCAGCCGGAGCTTCTTCCCCGATGACGTCGTCCACAGCAACACCTCGACGTCCCTCATCCACCGTACCGGATGAGGATCCGTCGTCGATCTCATCGTCCCGCCGGTTCAGCCACCCCGTCCTCCACCTCCAAGGAGCTGCCCCGATGTTCCCCTCGTCTTTCGCGCCACCTCCATTCCCACACCGCCGTCTTCACCTGCACCACCGGAAGAGCATCATCATCACCGTTTCCTCGGATGAAGCTGCGGCCTAATCGGCGCCACCAAAGAGGTTGTACACTAATCGCCGCATTTTCTTCTTGATTCGATCTCACGGTGCTGCCGGCGCTCGGTCCCGAGCCGACACGGCGCGACTCCATCCACGGCGGCGTCGCCGGCCACTTCCTCCACGGCGTCGCTCCCTCGGCGGCAACGTCCACATCAGTAGGAGCTGCTGCTGCTTTAGCTCTCGCTCGCGCTGCTGCTCTGCTCTTGCTCTCGGTCCCCTGCCTGGTCTGCTCTTGCTATTGCTCTTGCTCGCGCTGCTGCTCTCGCTCTTGCTCTTGCTTGCGATGCTGCTCCGATTTGGCTACACTTCAGTCGACTGAATCGACTTTTGGGTCAGTCGATTTCCAAGGGGTGGGCTCGCCTGGGTGAAGGAAGAACCAGCCGCAGCAGGGAGGGGGGCTCGCCGGAGAGGTACCCCACTATCTATCTTAGGGTTCAGGATGGGGGCGGTGGTCGCCGGCGGTGGCGGGGCGTTGGCGGGGCGGTGGCGTGGGGATCGCCGGAGAAAAAGCTCGGCACGGGGGGGGGGGGCTAGAGGGATGGCCGGGGCGGCGGCGGACCAGCGGTGGGGAGTGTTTTTGGGGCGGGCGGGGCGGCGCACCGCCGGCCGCGGGCGGCGGGGGGCTGCTGTTTGGCCGGTGGTGGCTGGCGGCTCAGGGGGGTGGAGGTTGAAGATGAACCGCATGCCCTTGATTTCGTATCCAACGGCTGCAAAATCGACTGACCAGAGATGAAAAAGTCAGTCGACCGACGTGTAGCCTCACCTTGCTAGTGCGTTCAGTTTCGACAGCAAAATTCAGTTTCGACAGCAAAATTCAGTTTCGACAGTTAGGTTCAGTTTCGACAGTTAAGTTCAGTTTCGACAGTTAAGTTCAGAGATGAGCGGCTGATGTATTTTACATCTAGCACTTTTTGGTTATGTATTTTACATCATGTATTGGAGATGCTATTAGAATTCCACTCAGGTTAACGTTGTTCGTTGTCTCTCTTGTCCTGCTTCAGCCTCGGCGTCGTACAACTCACCGGAGCTGCTCCAACGACGAAACCCTCCATCACAGCGGAGCAGTACCTCGGGCTCCATCTCCAGACGCCTAAGATCTTCTTCCCCTCCTCCGACAGCAAAGTCAGCCGGAGCATCCTCACCGGCCAACCCAATCACGCTGAGATCGACATGGCTTCGCCAAAGAGGTTGTACACTTGTTGCATCTCTTTTTTACTCTACATGTTATATATATTGTCCACTGAGCACACGGATTTGTTCCTTTAGTGTCTCCTTGAAAGAAAAAACGTAGGAATTTTAATTTTCACTTGTCCTCCTTTTCAAATTCCTATTCATGAAGCACAAGACTAAGAGATAGTAGCATAATAGCATTATAACCGTACATTTTCTTGTGGTTTGACTTAATCTCACCATGCTTCTTTGCATCCTGTGATCTTCCAATTGTTGTGAATCAAACACCCAGATTGGCAGAAATCCTGTGTTTTTAAATTCTCTGTTTTGCACGTGCATTCCTATCCTATTCCTGTCTATTTCCTATCCCTGCATTGTTGGAATCCTCCAATTCAAACGAGCCCTTACAGAATTACTTCTCTTACAGATAGTTGTCAAAGAAAACCTTGCGTGGTTTGTCCCGGTCCTGCTGCGCCGTCGTCCACCCCAGCTCAGCTGCTCCAACGACAGAAGGGTCCAGCAGAGCAGGGATCCGGCCTCCAGACTGTCTTTCGCCGCCTCAGATCTTCTTCCCCGCCGCTGGCAGCCATGAAAACTGCATTACCATCATCAACCGAGCAGATGACCTCGAGGACTACACGGGTCCGCAAGAGAGGTCGCACTCTTTCGTGTCTGCTTACGTTATGCATCGCTTAATATTACATGCTACTTTATCGTCCTGTTCACCGATTAGACTCTGAGTCAGCTCCAAACTAATGGTCAAACTTGAGTTTTTAAATGGTTGTGGGGTACATATCGGGGCCGCTATCAATAGTATCTATCTACTATCTGGTTAATCTCCGGTGTCTACTATGAGTTTCATGTTGGGTGGGAAACAAACAGTAAAGAAGCCATTATCTGTATTTATTAACTGAAGCCATTATCTGCCTGCTATTATTGGTTTTGGGTCTATCCACAGGTTGCTACCATCACTCTGGATTTCTGCATGCACTCCTTACATAATCTCACTATGTTTTATTCCTATGCATGACAGTTATTGTAAACAATGGAACTGAACATGTAGAGCAAAAGAGACGAGCCTTGCGTGGCAATATAATTTCATGCAGACGTCGCTCCATGGTAGGCGCAAAGGCAGCCCCCCTCCACGCATTTCGGATTGTAATCGAGAGGAAGATATCTGTTCTGAGGGGGATTCAGAAGGAGAAGATAACTCCTATTTACCCCCTGAGGTCTTCGCTCTAACTTGGCATGCTGATGTTGGTTATATCATGCATATGGTGTCTTGCATTGCTTACTTTATACATCAAATATGTCATCTGCTTAGTTTAGACATCCTTTGTGCGAATGCCATCTGTTTAGTTTATTCATCGTTTATGTGAATTATGCAACGCCACCTTGTTTAGCCAGGCATCATATATGTGAATTTTGCAATGCCATCCTGCTTAGCCAGTCATCTTATATGTAAATTATATCAGGCCATCTTTTTTTTCGTTACATATTACATTCGTCAACAATGTTAGTACATTCAACTGCTCTTCGTGTGCATCAGCCATTTGACACGGTGATGGCAAATTCTGGAGTGAAAACAAGGTCTTCTGAACAGACTATGCTATCTGACGAAGCGCATATCTCGCTGGTTACGGATAGCTCCTCAGAGGAGGATTCAGAGACAGATGACCAGTCCTATTCCCCCCCCCCCGAGGTGTATGCTCTAACTTGGCAGGGTTATGTTGCTCATATCGTGCGTATGGTGTCTCGCATTGCTATGCCATTTGATTAGTTTAGACATGCTTTGTGTGAATGCCACCTGTTCAGTGTCTAATTACCATATATGTGAATTATGCATTGCCATCTTGTTGCAAGACATTATATATGTGAATTATACAATGCTATCTTGTTGCAAAGGCATTATATATGTGAATTATGCAATGCCATGCTGCAGTGGCGGAGCTACAACCAAATAGTTGGGCGGGCCAATGTAAAAGAGAACACACAAAAATCACAACTTAAGCCATACTACTTGGATGCTACTAGGTATATTAATCTATGCTCACTGTAAACCAGACTAGGCTGTAACGGGAACAAGTCCCTCCTGCATATTCATGAGGAAAAGTCAGCCTCTCATACGCGTTCAGGCTGCTGACGCATGACGCCTCACACTCACCGGGCATAGTAATTTACCTTTTGGCTTTTGGGCAGGGCGGGCCACAGCACGCTTTTGCCTGCACGTAGCTCCGTCGGTGCCATGTTGTTTAGCCAATCATCATGTATGTGAATTATATCATGCTATCATTTTTTTGTATTACGTGTTCCATTTGTCGACAACGTTTGTATATTCAACTACTCTTCCTGTGCATCAGCCATTTGAAGCGGTGATGGAAGTATCTGGAGTGAAAACAAGGTATTCAGAGCAGACAATGCTACCTGCTGAAGCAGACATCTTGCTGGCTACAGAGAGCTCCTCAGAGGAGGATTCAGAGACTGATGACCAGTCCTATTTCCCCCCTGAGGTCTATGCTCAAACTTGGCAGGGTTATATTACCCATGTCATGCATGTTGTCTTGCATTGCTTAGTTTTTACATCATATATAGATTGCCATCTGCTTACTTGCTTACTATATAAATCATATATTTGAATTATATCATGCCATCATGTTTACATAGTACATACACATCATCTATCTGAATTATGGCATGGCAACCCATTTAATAAAGACATCATATAGTTATATCATCTCATCCTGTTTAGTGTTTACAGTCATCATATTTAGAATTATGGCATTCTATCCATGAATGTATGTGAATTATGGCATGCCAACCTATTTAATAAACACATTATATAGTTATGTCATGTCATCCTGTTTACATAGTCTCATATTTTGAACTATGTCTTTCCATCTTTTTTAGTTAGCCATCATAATGTGAAATTGTGTCATGCTATCCTGTTTAGTTAGCCATCATATATGTGAAATTGTGTCATGCTATCCTGTTTGGTTAGACAACATAAATATGAATTATTTCATGCCCTCTTTTATTCCCCACTATCCATTGCACCTGTCTATCATACAATGTCTATACTTTCAATTACTTTTCTTGTTTATCAGCCATTTGAATTGGAGAGCGTGATGGCAGTATCTAAGGGAGTAACAACACGGTCTTCAGAAAAGATAGTGCTACCAGTTGATGCAGATAGAACCACGGTTGTACTTGCCCAAGGACCAGATCCACCACACATAACCCAGACTCTCGCAGATTGTACCCCTACCCAGTTGGACAGAGAACCAGCTACACCCCTTTTAACCCCAACCCCGGCAGATAGTAACCCAGTTCCAGTTGACACAGCACCGTCTCCACCACAGAGCACCCAAACACGAGCGGTTAGTAAGGGAACTGCAGTGCCCAAAGCACGAGGACCACCACTCCGAATCCCAACTCAACGCTTAAAGGAGAAGAAGATTTGTTCTCAGGTCAGGTTCTGTAGCTATGGTTCATACTCCTTTGCTCTTGCATTACTGTATTTACTCATACCAACTATTTTCAAATTTGAAGGATGGAATTGAAACTCCAATGGCGCAACAGGTATGTTTTAAACCTGTTTCTTTAACTGGTTTGCTGTTGTAACCTGCTCTATGTTGATTTCAGTTTCAATTGAATAAACAGTTATGTTCTCATGTCATGCACATTACAAGTGTTGTTATTGCTCTATAGTTACCCACACTTATATTCTGTCTATTCTGCTTTGTCTTGAACAAATATTATTTGAACTGTGTCTCTATCTTGATTTGGCAACAAAAACTAGAATGATATAGACCATAAAGTGACCATGGCACATAGATATATGTTTGTTTCATGCTGTTATCCTGTCCACTTTACTACTGAACTCATTTACCAAAATGAGTTTCATATACAACATGGTAAACATGTGATGTGTCTGCTTGTTTCTCTTTTAGAATGCGGACAAAATATTGGAGAACAGTACCGCGTTATCCAATGGTAAAGGAAGTAATGCAGATAAGGTTCAAGATAGTGAGACATCCCTGTTGGTCTCCAAGAAAGCTGATAAAAACTATCTTGACGACAGTGAGGGAACCCAAAAGTCCTGTCTTGATGTAGTGTTCGAGTTACTGGCCACTACTGCTGGCACAAGCTCTTCGAACTCGCTGCCTGAATCAGTTCGTCTTCTTGAGTCTCAACTTCAAGTTGAAAGACATCGATCAGATGTGCTGCGACAGGAAGCTGAAGGACTGAGGAAGTCCCTGCAGAATTCAGATGCATATTTTCTGGTGCAACAGCAAGCGCTGGAGGATTTAAGCGCCAAACAAGAGAAAGTTAATAAGCTTGCTAAGCATCTTGCCAGCATTATGGGTACCCAGGATATTGTTTCTTGAGATCTTCTGAAGTGGTTTCAGTTCTGGATTTGTTTTGCTGCGGCGTTTATTTGCGCTGGTCGCCAACTTTGACAACCAGTGTATATGATATGCTGCTTTGTTCCCTATATTTGCACTGGTGGCGAACTTTGATGCCCAGTGGATGTAATATGTGTAACAGCCGTGATAGCCTAGCATAAGTTGCTTGCTTATTTATTTCCTTGTTGTCTTGTTTATTTGTTTGCTTGTAGTCAGTGCAGTTCTTTTTAAAACTAGGCCACAATAACCATGGGCTAATATTTACTGTAGTGACACTGGGCCTCCTACGGGCCGTAGAAACAGTGGGCCTTCTACGGGCCGTAGAAACAGTAGGCCTTCTACGGGCCGTAGAAACAATGGGCCTTCTACGGGCCGTAGAAACAATGGGCCTTCTACGGGCCGTAGAAACAATGGGCCTTCTACGGGCCGTAGAAACAATGGGCCTTCTACGGGCCGTATCATCAATGGGCCTTATACGGGCCGTATGACCATAACGGGCCATCGTTAATAGGCCGTATTTGATGACGCTATGAAAACGGCCCAACGTATTAACGGACCACAAACGGGCCGATGTAACCACGGGCTGAATTTGGCCCACAAGCAGAAAATGACAGTAACGGGCCGTAAGTAAACGAATGCTGGAAATGAGCCCAAGAATAAATGAGCTCTGAGAAGGCCGAAAGATAACATTTGCTGGAAACGGCCCAACTGAATAACGGGCCCTTAATGGGTATAAAGTGATATACTGTTCATTACGGGCCAGTTTCACCACGGGCCGTTAGTGGGTGTAAAGTGATACACTGTTCATTGTGGGCCAGTTTCACCACAGGCCGTTAATAGGCCAAGAGTTACATAGGGCCTCATATGGGCCGAAAGACGTCATGGGCCATACATGGGCCAGAAGTGAAAACGGGCTGGAATCATATTGGATGGCCCAGATGACGCTACTGGGCCTAATTCGGATAGGGCGTAACGGGCCTTGGGTTAGCGGGCTGTAAATGGGCTATATGCGAACATGCCGTTAACAGGCTTTCCATGGGCTGGCCCGCCACCTTTTGACCAAGTCAAATGGGACGGCCTTTTCACAGGAATGGGCCTCTGTTGGGCCGTGCCACGTGTCGACGTATCATAGGCGCCTTCTGTCCAATGAGTGGATGACAACTGTCCCAACGGTGAGCCGACACGTGTTTCCTCCAGCCAATGATGATTTTACACGTGGAAAATCCCCATTGGTCGGGGCTGTTAACGGGTTATCGGATCCAAAACCTGACCCGATAGCTTAGCAGCGTTCCGTTACGGTGGATGCCACGTGTCGGTCACCCTTGACGAAAGTAGTTCTCGATTTATCGTCATGGAAGTGGACACTTTCGTGATGATAATTTTGGTAATGTCATCGAACACTTCTACGACAGCACAAGTATGACTATCTTGATTCTGTCATAAATTTTTCATGGATGTACATGCATGAAAAAAATGCGACCTACTGTCACAAACACGTATCATCACGGAAGTGTATTTTTTTTGTAGTGGTGCCTTCTAGTTTCATCCATCTCGTGGTCATCAAAATGAATCCGCTAACAAGGTTGATCAAGTCTTGTTAACAAACTCATTCCGAATAACACGGAACCGGAGAAATTTCGAATAACGCTAAGTTACCTCAACGGGGATATGAAAATCCCCAACAAAAAGAATATCATACTTTTTCTTGACAGTAGGGAGAGGAAATTCAAAATCTCCAAAAATGATAGTTGGAACTTTTTCAATAGAATTGATGCTATGAACTTGAGATTGTTTCCTCGGAAAGTGTACCGTATGCTCATTGCCATTAACATGAAAAGTGACATTGCCTTTGTTGCAATCAATAACAGCCCCTGCAGTATTAAGAAAAGGTCTACGAAGGATAATAGACATACTATCGTCCTCGGGAATATCAAGAATAACAAAGTCCGTTAATATAGTGACATTTGCAACCACAACATGCACATCCTTGCAAATACCGACAGGTATAGCAGTTGATTTATCAGCCATTTGCAAAGATATTTCAGTAGGTGTCAACTTATTCAATTCAAGTCTACGATATAAAGAGAGAGGCATAACACTAACACCGGCTCCAAGATCACATAAAGCAGTTCTAACATAATTTCTTTTAATGGAGCATGGTATAGTTGGAACACCCAGATCTCCAAGTTTCTTTGGTATTCCACCCTTAAAAGTGTAATTAGCAAGCATGGTGGAAATTTTAGCTTCCGTTATCTTTCTTTTATTTGTGATGATATCCTTCATGTATTTAGCATAAGGATTTACTTTAAGCATACCAGTTAAGTGCATACGTAAGAAAATAGGTCTAATCATTTCAGCAAAGCGCTCAAAATCCTCATCATCCTTTGACTGGATGGTTTAGGAGGAAAGGGCACGGGTTTCTGAACCCATGGCTCTCTTTCCTTACCGTGCTTCCTAGCAACAAAATCTCTCTTATCATTGTTGGAGTAATGGGCCACGGGTAGGCAGACCCAAGCCCTAGAACCTTTCAAGACATCGGGGCAGGCCGCGCCCCTCAAAGCCGAGTCTCAGATGACGACTCCCAGAGGAGCCGAGTCTCAGATGACGACTCTCAGATGAGCCGAGTCTTAGATGACGACTCCCAGATGAGCCGAGTCTCAGATGACGACTCCCAGAAGAGCCGAGTCTCAGATGACGACTCCCAGAAGAGCCGAGTCTCAGATGACGACTCCCAGATGAGCCGAGTCTCAGATGACGACTCTCAGATGAGCCGAGCCTCACATGACGACTCCCAGATGAGCCGAGTCTCAGATGACGACTCCCAGATGGGCCGACTCATGGCCGGCGACTTCTGGAGGAGCCGGCTATAGAGAGTCAGCCCACAACTCTACACTCATTGCAATAGGCGGGGTGGGTACGACCACGGCGTGGCCGTCACCTCCTGCTTGCGAGGAGTCGGCGTGGCTACAGTATGCCGTACCGCCGGAGATCTCTGGCGTGGCTCGGCACTGTAGCCATGCCAGACCTGACCTCAGCCACAGTGCGCGGCACACCGTGGCCACGATGGCCAACCTATACGGCTCAGAGACGGCGGACCCGCCAGTCAGTGAGAGCATAGATGACGACGGATACGCCCCGAAGACGGCCCCGTGGGAGTCGGCTCCCCGGAGTCGGCCAGCCTCTCCCACGGGTCCCACGCGCCATTAACCAGACAAGATGGGGAGTAACGACAGTGACTGCCCGATAGACGGCGGTACTGTTGCCACGACCCAATGACCAAGCCTGCGTCACCAGAAGCACGGCTACAGTGCCGGACTCGCCGGCGGGGCCCGCGAGTCGGTGGGCCCCATTAGTCGGCGGAGGAGACGGCGGCCTGTGAGACAGACGGCTGGGACCCGCGCCCAGCCGGATTACCATTGTACCCCCGGGGGGTAGGCCTATATAAACCCCCCGGGGCACCCATGCAAAGGGTTTGCATCCATTAGCCTTAGACCAGATCATATAGGAAGAAGAAAGCTAGCCTTGCCTCCTTCCACCTCTAGAATACAGCTCTAGGAGCAACCTTGTAGTCACTACGCCTTAGTGATCATGCGGAGACCCCGCAGAGCAGCAGTAGGGGTGTTATCTCCCCGAAGAGCCCCGAAGCTGGGTAAGATTCGCCGGCGTGCATGCCTTCACCTAATCTCGTTTCCTGGCACTAGCGACGTTCTACTCGCTCCCACCATGATAAGCCATCCTTTGGCATATGTCGCACCCAACCCCCGACATTTGGCGCCCACCATGGGGGGAGGTGCACCGTCGTCCGGAGACCTGCTTTGGACGAGAACCCTTTTCCTCCCCCGCGAGTGTAGCCAGCCCGGCACGCCCGATGGCGCTTGCCCTGACGTGTTGCAAAGCATCGACGACGCCTGCGCGGCGAGATGCCTCGCTGACCTTCTCGGCGAGGTTAGCATCTCCGACGAGCCTGCATCCGATGCGGGCACGGGCGGCCCCGAAAGCCTCCTCGCGGGCCTCCTCGACCATCTCCACGTCGCCGGCGAGCCTGCCGTGGACTTGGAGTCCGTAGGCTCCACCGACCCGATGCTGGTCGACTCCGACGGCATGTCGCTCGACACGTTCCCCTCCAACGTGGTGATCTACGATGAGCCGCTCCCTCGCGAGGCGAGCGGCGGAAGCTCCATCACGTAAGTGCTCGTCATCAGTCATGGCGAGCACTCCGGTGAAGGAGGTCATGACCCGCTCGACGCGGCTCTGCGAGACCTGACAGCGCCCATTCTGGAGGACGCTGACGCCGAGACGCTGAAGGCACGCCGCCTTCAGCTTGTCGAAGGCGCGAAGAAGCTGGCAAGCATGAGACGCTTGTCGGAGGCCTACCAACGTGAGATGGATCACGCTGTGGGCGGCTCGCCAGCGCCGACTGGGCCTAGCCGCCTAGGCGCGGTCCGACAACGCGGCGCGGCCATCGCCAACCTATTCGGGGACGATCGCCTCGTATATGCCACGCCTGCGGAGAACATCCGTGCCGCCCAGGCGGCAGCGGACGATCTAGACAACTTCGAAGGCGAAGAGCGTCGCCTAATGACCGAGCGAGTCCAGCAACTCCTCAAAGCGGCTGCTGCACAGAACGAAGCTGGCTGCCGCACGGAGGCGCCACAGCGACAGAATGACGACTTACCTCCCCGCCGAGATCAAGGCGCGACGTCTCCGACGCTGACTGGCGGAGTCCGCGGAAGAAAAGAGAAGGATCCGACTGTCAGCCACAGTCGGAGTCGCATCACCATCGAGCGCGACCAAGACGGCCGCCCAAGAGCAGTGGAGCGGCAGGGCGACTACCTGCCTCCCCCACCACGAAGGGAAAGACGAGTCTCCCCGCCGCCTATCAAGCATCCGACTCTCGGCGACCACCTCGGCTGTCGAGAGGGAGTCAGAGAGAACGACGCTCGCCACCGGATCGACCGACTCCACCGATCCCTGGCGCTGGAAGAAGAAGACGAGCTGGGTCCACCCTGCTTTGGGCCCCGCATCCAAGATGAGCCCTTCCCCAAAGGGTTCACGCTCCCCCGAGACATGCCCAAATACACCGGCTCCGTGAAGCCAGAAGACTGGCTAGTTGACTACTCCACAGCCGTCAACATAGCAAACGGCAACAAGCGTGTCGCCGTGAAGTACATTTCGCTCATGCTCCAGGGCACGGCCCGGACATGGTTGAACAGTTTGAAGCCCCGCAGCATCAACAGTTGGGTCGACTTCACCGAGGCTTTTGTCCGCAACTTCACAAGCACGTACAAGCGACCCCCCAAGCCACGACAACTCTCCTTGTGCGTACAAGGCCAAGACGAGTCGACGCGCGACTACCTCACGCGATGGGGCGAGCTTCGGAACTCCTGCGAGAGCGTGCACGAGGTGCAGGCTATCGAGTACTTCACGACCTGTTTGGAAAAGTAGATACGTTGGAGACGTATCAGCGCGCCTGTACTACGACACGTGCACACCTCTACATCGACCAGTATGTACGTACACGTTCGCGACCAGAATGACAACGCTACATACGCTTCAACTAGGTGGGTCCCGACTGTCAGGCACTTCCTTGCGTGCGAAGATGTAGCTGGTGGGTCCCAACAGTCAGGGGGGCGAATCATTTTTTTGCCCGGACGCACTTCCTTGCATGCGAAGATGTAGCTGGTGGGTCCCAGCAGTCAGGGGGGAAACGTTTTTTTCGTGAAATATGGTGGCCCGTCCGGTGGGTCCCCGCTCTCAGCTGGAGGAATAATTATTTTGCGCGTAATAAGGATGCACTTCCTTGCGACTGCCGTGGACCCAGCTGTCAGCCTCTCCACGTACAGTACTCTTCCGATGGAAGTCAGTCGTTGACCACATTGACCACGCCGCACCGAGAGCACCACGGCGGTGGACGACAGCGAGGCGTAGGAAGGGGACAACGCGTTGCCGGGGAAGACGCGGTAGTGGATTCCCACGCGGAGAGGAGTATGAGGGTTCACTGGTTTGGATGCGGTGTGTGGCTACCGTCGCCGTAGAATAACAGGGGGTGTGGGTGAGTGGAGGGATGGCCTGGCCTGCGGTGGAAGTAGTAGGGGGCGGTGAGGCCTCCCCGGCAGCATAGCCAGCCATGGGAGGCAGGAGCAGGCGGCACGACCGATGCTACTTTGGGCGGCTGGAGCAAGAAGACCAGAGGTTGAAGAAGCACTACGGCCATTGGATGGACATCGTACAATCACTGGAGCTAGAATTGTGCATATTGACTAAGTTGACAAAGCCCTCCGTCCCCGTCAACTTAGTAGGCCCACAGGTCAGCCTCCCACTATACTGGGTCCCAGCTAGTAGGGGAGTATTCATTTTTTTGTGCGTAATAAGGAGGCACTTCCTTGCATGCGAAGATATAGCTGGTGGGTCCGAGCTGTGAGCGGCGGTAACGTTTTTTCGTGAAATACAGAGGCCCTTTCGGTGGGTCCCAGATGTCAGGTGGAGGAATCATTATTTTGCGCGTAATAAGGAGGCATTTCCGTGCATGCGGTCGTGGACCCAGCTGTCAGCCTCTCCATGTACAATCCACTTCAGATGCATGTCGGTCGTTGACCATGTTGACCACGCCAAGCTGAGAGCACCAGGGTGGTGGACGGCGGCGAGGCCTAGGAAGGGAACGATACGGAGCCATGGAAGACTCGGCAGTTGTTTCCCACGCGGAGGGGAGTACGACTGTACGAGGGTTTACTGGTTTGTCTGCCGTCGCCGGAGAATAACATCGGGTGTGGGTGAGTAGAGGGATGGCTAGGCCAGCGATGGGAGTATGGTAGGGCGGTGAGGCCTGCGCGGTAGCACAACCGGCCGTGGGAGGAGGGAGCAGGCAGTCCCATCGGCGCTTGTTTGAGCGCCTGAAGCAGGAAGAGCAGAGATTGAAGAAGCACGACGGCCGTTGGATGGACATCCAACAGTCACTGCTTGTGCGTCAACCTTTTGTTTAGGAAAGCCTCAAATCTGTGGAAAACAACATACATCCCATCTGCCATTATTTCTAATAATTTACAGCCCATTTTCTAATTCTTAAGGTTTTTTGGAGCCCATATTCTTTTTGTTAGCATTACAACCCATATTGTGGCCACGGTTAAAAAATCATATGAAATTTTGCATATTTCGGTGCGGTTCGAACTGTTTTTAATCCCAAAATATCGAGTCATATTCAAACTGATTTTAAAAATAAATGTATATCAATATAAAAAAAACAAATTGTCCACGCTTAAAAAACAATGCAATTTAAAATCTCGAAATTAAAATAAATAAATTTGAAACCAATTGCTAGTTTGATGTGTTTTAAAAATGTACAACCCATTTCTCATTACTGATAGGCCATTTTCTCAGCCAGCCGAATGGAGCTCTCCTCGTCTTGAAATATTTGCAGCCCAACAAGCGTGACAAAGTGACTTACTTGACAAATCACAAAAAAACTGGGCTAGCCATTTTCAGAAAGAAAAAAAAACTACTAGGCTGGTCTGTGGTAAACATAAAATAAAAGGCTGTCTAGACAGTCCAGAGTGCCCCACACAGCCTAGTTGACACCCTGCTTCCGTCTCAAAGACAAATTAGATAAATGCCACTCCAATTATGGCGATTCATAAAAATGCCACTACAATTTCCAAACTTTGAAAAATGCCACTGCAATTTTTGCAAACTTTGAAAAATTCCACTGCAATTTGCAAACTTTGAAAAACGCCACTCCAGACTTCGAAAAATGCCACTAGAAATGGCATGAAATGGCATTTTTCAAAGTTTGGAAATTGAAATGGCATTTCTCGGAAACACCAAATTTGGAGTGGCATTTATCAAATTAACCCAAAACAAAAATAACTGGGCGAGCTGCCGGGTCCCTGGTGTCAGCCGCTCGTTGTGCAATTCTCTCATTTATTGACTATGTTGACAATGGCATGGGACCCAGATGTCAGAAATCCATTAGGAGGAGTCATTTTTTTATTGGGTTGAAATAAGGAGGCACTTGCTTGCGTACTGCCATGACCTTGGCGGGTCCCTGCTGTCATCCTCTCCACGTACAATCATCTCCTGATTGTGTACGCATCAAGTTGGTAGGCCCACAAGTCAACCTCTAAACCCGTGGCGGACAAATACAACCCATTTAAAAAAATAACAGCCCATTCCATGCATTCAAACGGAAAGTTCAACATTCAAAGAAAAGTAACAGGTCTGATCCACATATAGAGTACTGAACTTCCACGTTGACAACCATCATAGCCAAGTTACCTATCTACTCCCACTAATACTCTAGTAGCGTACAAGTACTAACTTACTCTTAGCTAACCAAACGATGCCGGCCGCCATCTGCGGTACACGCTAAACGCTGGCACCGGCATCCTCTGCCTTGCCTCGGACTTGCTAGAGGTGCGATAGGGCACATTGCTCGCACGCGTTGGCCCTTTCCATGCCGACGTGGTCCACCGAAGCTTCCGCTTCTAAGCAGGAAACCCACTTGACGAGCTGGTAGTAAAAATCGGCGTCGTGAATGCGTGTGAGCCCGACAGCCGCCAGGGCTATTTTCCAGTGAGGGAGTCCTGGATTAGGGGGTATCCGGACAGCCGGACTATATACGTCATCCGGACTATTGAAGCGTGAAGATACAAGACTCAAGACTTCGGCCCGTGTCCGGATGGGACTCTCCTTTGCGTGGAAGACAAGCTTGGCGATCCGGATATTATATTTCCTTCCTTGTAACTGACTCCATGTAAACCCTAGCCCTCTCCGGTGTCTATATAAACCGGAGAGGATGGTCCTTAGAAGGCCAATCACAATTACAATCATACCATCATAGGCTAGCTCTTAGGGTTTAGCCTCTACGATCTCATGGTAGATCTACTCCTGTACTACTCATATCTTCAATATTAATCAAGGAGGAAGTAGGGTTTTACCTCCATCGAGAGGGCCCGAACCTGGGTAAACATTGTGTCCCTTGCTTCCTGTTACCATCAGCCTAAGACGCAGAGATCGGGACCCCCTACCCGAGATACGCCGGTTTTGACACCGACATTGGTGCTTTCATTGAGAGTTCCTCTGTGTCGTTGCTGCAAGGCTCGATGGCTCGTCTCATTGTCTAGGACAACATCACCTCCGGAGGAGCACTGGCTGTAGGCCGAACCCTCTGACTTGGCGGCTTCATTATGGCCGCCCCATCGGCTGTCGCGCCGACGATGGCTTCTCGGGTCATCACTCATAACCTTCGCGTCGATTTGAAGCTTCCCGAACAGATGGATCCGATATAACTCTCCTCCCTTAATGAGCTCTTGGATCGCATCACCGCTTTGGGAACCGCTACGGACTATGACCGGATTGGGCTTAAACCCGACCAAAGGGACATTAGATCCCCGCCGGCCACCCATGAGATAGCGGTAGTGGAGGAACCACATACGGATTACCCCTCAATTTTGAGGACGAATCACGTCCGGATCACCGAGCTCCCTGAGCCGAACTTCCGCTCGAGGGAGAATATGGCCCAGATCTCGGATTTAGGATCGGGTATCCGACCGGAAATATTGGGAAGCATTCCGGATCCCGAGCTGTCAAACTCGGTGGCTCCCCTGTCCCTAAGCGCCAGGCCAGATCGGAATCCGGACTCATCCATGGATACCCTTCTGTGCTTAAGCCGTCTCTCCCATATCAGACAAGAGCCCCACGAGACAGTACATCGCTACTGGGCCAGATTCCTCCTTGTGTTAAATAAGGTCAAGGACTGTCGCGAGGAGGACGCAGTCTCACTTTTGTGCAAAAATTGTACGGGCAAAGTAATCCTTAATGCTATAAGTCGCCGTGACATAGTACGCCTTGCTGACTTAGCAACCATAGTACAACAGTACTATGTGATGGAAAGCGCCTGGAAAACCCAAACGGAATTTTGGGACAGTACGACCCTCACCAGAACCTTTGTCCGAACTAAACGGCCGAACTCTCATAAGTCGACCAATTCAATTCCCAAGAAACCAAAACCCGCCCCACGGCATGGAACCATATTGGAAGAGTGGCTCAATGGGCCATGTAAGCTTCACAGTACGCCGGATGCAACACCAACCCATAGCCTTAGGGCATGTAGCAAAAAGTGGCGAGGATCTCCTCGAAAGCCATCAAGCAGAACAACATCCCGCCAAAGAACACAATACGGTACTAACAGTTTTCGAGACTTTCGCCTCAAACAATAGGCGCAAGCGGGCTCATCAAAGCTCCGCGGAAATCTTCCATGTGGACAAAATAAATCTATGGAGTGACACGACTATAACTTTCAAGCTACTTGAGGCCGGATTCATCAGAGATATCAAACATCCGGATTGGCTGGCAAATTTGGTAATGGTACCAAAGAAGGACAAGTCCTGGTGCCTATGCGTTGATTTCAAAGACCTCAACAAGGCTTTCCCCAAGGATCCCTTTACCCTCCCTCGCATCGATCAAATCATTGATGCCACAGCTGGACACGACTCGCTGTGTTTTCTCGACGCATACTCTGGATACCATCAAATAAAGATGGTAGAGTCTGACCAAGCTGCAACAGCTTTCATAACGCCATATGGCCCTTTTTGCTTCAACACCATGCCTTTCGGGCTTAAGAATGCCGGTGCAACCTATCAACGCATGATTCAAACATGCCTGGAAAAACAAATCGGCAAAACAGTGGAGGCATACGTGGACGACGTGGTCATAAAAACAAGATACGTCGAAACCCTAATAGATGACTTGAGGCTTACATTTGATAACCTCCGGACATACGACATCAAGTTGAATCCGGAAAATTGCGTTTTCGACGTCCCCTCAGGGAAACTGCTGGGCTTCATCATTTGCAATAGAGGAATTGAAGCGAATCCGGCAAAAATCCGAGCTCTATCACAGTTGGCTATACCAACTGACCTCAAGCACATCCAAAAACTAGCTGGATGCGTGGCTGCTTTGAGCCGCTTTATCTCCAGGTTAGGAGAAAAGGCATTACCTCTTTACCGTCTTCTTCGGTGCACCGAACACTTCATGTGGACGGATGCAGCCGCGGCCGGACTCGATGAAATAAAGACCTTATTGGCCAATAATCCAGTCCTAACAGCGCCAAATATCGGTGAACCTATGCTGCTGTACATAGCTTCAACACATCAAGTTGTAAGCGCAGTACTCATCGTCAAACGAGAGGTTGACGGATACAAATTCCCGTTACAGAAGCCGGTTTATTACGTATCCACGGTCCTCACCTGATGCAAATCCCGATACCCACACTACCAAAAAATAGCATATGCGGTCTTCATGGCATCCCGTAAGCTGCAACACTACTTTCAAGAGTGTTCGATTACGGTGGCCTTCAAAGTACCACTCAATGATATAATAAATAACCGCGACCCTATGGGCCGGATTGCTAAATGGGCCATCGAGCTCCTTCCGTTCGACATAACATACAAACCACGGCGGGCCATCAAGTCGCAAGTACTGACAGACTTTGTCGCCGAATGGACAGAAGCCGAACTCCCTAAAGAGTACGGCGCGTACTCCAACTGGATCATGCACTTCGACGGCTCTAAAATGCTGGCCGGATTGGGAGCGGGTGTAGTCCTGACGTCTCCCACCGGAGACACGGTCCAGTACGTCCTCCAAATATTATACGCAGACTCCAACAATGCAGCCAAATAGGAGGCTCTGTTACACGGTCTTCGGATGGCAGTCTCTATGGGCATCCAACGCCTGGAAGTGCGCGGGGATTTGAACCTCGCAATATCACAAATTAACGGAAACTTTGATGCCAAGGATCCGAAAATGGCGGCCTACCGTAATGCCGTCCTCAAGATGTCAGCTCAGTTCGAGGGGCTCGAACTCCACCATGTGGCTCAAGAAAACAATCAAGCGGCAGACGTCCTTGCCCGCATTGGTGCTAAATGTGACCCTGTCCCACCTAACATATTCCTGGAAAGGCTGTTCAAGCCATCCGTGGTATGGGAAGGGGAATCCGGCAATGCCAGCACGGATCCAAATACACCCCCAGATTCCGAACTACCAGACATAATCGGAGGCTCCACCTCCGAAATAACATCGTCAGCCCACGAAATAATGGCTGTCATCGCCTCGTGGACTGAGCCTTTCTTGGCCTACCTAAATAGGCAGGAGCTCCCCGAAGATCAAAGTGAAGCACGCTGCATCGTGCGGCGTTCTAAAGCTTACAAAGTCCATGAAGGGGAACTCTATAAGAAAAGTGCGACTGGAGTGCTCCAAAGGTGCATCTCCGAAGAGGAAGGGCGACAGCTCTTGGCTAAAATCCATGCCGGACTGGGCGGGCACCACGCCACGGCTCGAGCACTAGTCAGCAAGGCCTTTCGTACAGGTTTCTATTGGCCGACAGCCCGAGCAGACGCACAGGACCTTGTCCAACACTGCGTCGGCTGCCAGCTCTTTGACAATTAGAGCCATATGCCCCCTACCGCTCTCCAAACAATCCCCATAACTTGGCCCTTCGCTGTTTAGGGGCTGGATATGGTTGGACCCCTTAAAGGGGGAAGCCACAAGAAAAAATACTTATTGGTCATGGTAGACAAGTTCACCAAATGGATAGAAGCCAAACCAGTGAAAACGGCTGAATCCGGACCAGTAATAGACTTTATATCTGGGGTCGTACACCGATACAGTGTCCGACACAGCATCATCATCGATAATGGCTCAAATTTCACAGCCGATGAAGTGAAATCTTGGTGCGGCAAAATGGGCATTAAGCTCGACTATGCTTCCGTCTACCATCCTCAAACAAATGGCCAGGTCGAACGGGCAAACAGTCTCATCATGAGCGGCATCAAACCCAGACTAGTGCGATCCTTGACAGAGCCGGACACTCATTGGGTCGAGGAGCTCGACTCCGTGCTCTGGGGGCTGCGGACCACGCCGAATCGCACCACCGGATACACACCATTTTTTATGGTGTACGGTGCGGAAGCAGTACTACCTTGCGACATAATACATGATTCGCCATGCATACGCATGTACGAAGAGAAGGAAGCTGAGTTAGATCGGCAGGATAACTTGGACGCCCTGGAGGAGGAGCACGATGTCGCTAAGGCCCGTTCCGCATTCTATCAGCAACAGGCTCGACGATACCAAAGCAGAGAAGTGCGGGCCAAAACTTATAATATTGGCGAGCTCGTTCTACGCTTACCGGAGAAGAAGAAGGACAAGATCAAACCCAAGTGGGAAGGTCCCTTCGTCATTGACAAAGTTCTCACTGGAGGAGCGTACCGCTTACGTAATGTGTCCGATAACAGACTCGAGCCGAACCCATGGAATGCGGCCAGACTCCGGAGATTCTACGCCTAGCGCCGAACTTAGTGTTCGTCTCCTTACCTCCTCCTTTTTAATTATGCTCCCTCCCTCTTCCTTTCTCGATCTTTTTCTCTTCACACAAAGTATTTAATATAGTACGGACTCCCATATTATTCCGGCCGCACTACATGTGTAATCAATACCTGGAGGCTTCCTATACGGAAGCTAAACATAACTTACTCTAAAGGGCTTTTTGCCCATCACACATGCGTTTTCCATGTGTGCCTTTTCTTCACTATTATATGCATCGATATGACTTAAGATGTGGCCAAGCTGGGTTGCCTGGCTCCTGTGTTTATGCCCTACATTCCCTTAATTCGGCTAGGGCATAAGGGGAGCACCTCTGCGATTGTTACTGCCGGTTCAGCCGGATGTGTACCTCAGGCTGGGTGAAGCTGAAAGCTAGTTTCCTTAAGAAAATATTCGGTCGGTGAACAAAATATGTCTTCGTTTATCATAACATAAAACCCCAGAAGTTTTGTATCCTGCGCCATGGTTGGCAGTTCAGACATGTGCCTTGTCGCATACTTACCCAGGGAAAGGAACCCTTAACGGAACTATTCTCCCTGGAAGATGTTTCTTACTATCCATGTAATATAACATAACTAGTTGGGTACTTGTCTGTTCAAGCACTTATGACCCCTACGCCTGGTTTCCAAGCATACCCCGGTTTTGTATAACTGAGCGGGTATTCGGACACACCCCGGACTGTAGGATCCGGGGGCTGAAGTGAAAAGGTCCGCCATGACAAATGATTTTAATCCGGCTAGGGGCTGCTTATGCCTATTGAATTACACAGTCACTTGGACTGACTATATTCCTCCTCTATACCATCCAACATGCTATCTAGCTTACAATCCTGTTGAGAATACTTTGCGACTAACGCCACCTGGTCATATACCAGACTCACGGGAATTTCTTGCCCATCTGTCCCCGCCGGTCCGACTTCGGCCATATGGTTCGGGGCCAGCTTGGTGTAGTGTGTCTTCACCATAGCCCATGCTTCTCTTGCACCTTGTTGGCAGGCTGACATCTTCCACAAACGGAAGCGCCGCCGTGCTCCTTGAAGCATGTCCACAAGCTCCCCCATGCCATTCAGCAGGAAGCTTGATGGCCACAAAGCCTGCGCAATGCTCTGCATCGCCTGCCGAGCTCGCTCGTGCAGTTGTGAGAGGTCTTGGAGTAAATCGCTTGCAGATGCGGGCATCTCCTCCTCAGGGCGACCAGTTAGCATTCCTACAAGCACAACTCTTTTAATACACTTCCTCGCTGAACTATGCTACAGTTTGTTTAGGCACTTACGATAAATGCCGCGGCGAAGCCTTTTGTTCTCCTTCACGGAGTCTGCCAGCTATGCACGGACGTCTTTCAATTCCATGTCCAGCCGAACATTGGCATCTTGGAGAGTATTCTTCTCTTGCCTAAATTGTGTAAGAATGCGCTCGCCAGCCTTTAGTTGCCTCTGGAGATGCGACTCGTCATCTTTCCTGCCCTCCGGATTTACTCCGGGGTTATCTGCAGAATTTTTTGTTAAACTTGTCATACCAGCCAGTTGCTAACTGGTACATTTTCGTACAATCGAGATAAATGTTACCAGATGAGGCTTATGGGATTCCTCTAGCTTGGCAACCGTGGCCCTCAGTTGGGTCTTGCACTCCTCTAGCTCCCGAGACAATTGCCCATTCTTATCTACAAGAACCTGCGCATAAATTGATCCTTAAAACTGTTGTTCCAACCGTTTCAAGTCTCAGGGGCTACTGCTATACATGCTTATCAAACTTTCTTACCCGTATATCTTTGGTATACTGGTCCGTCGCCCGGGCAAGCCCGCCTTGAGCAGCCCGGATGTATGCGTCTCCCGAATTGAAAGCATTAAATGTTTCTTCGAAAAAGATGTTGTTGCGAAGCACGACCCGTCGACGTCGGTGATTCATGGCGCTCTCTACTTCGGAATTCGTGGCAGAGAGCATATCTGCATCCTCTATCGGAGGACTATGCGGCATCGACCCTATGTCCGCCTCCTCTCTCGAAGTCGGTTCTGGAGCCCGACTGGTGGATGCGTGGTTGGCAGGATCCCCGGATATAGTCCGGATACTCCTCTTCCTGCTAGGATGTAAAGGGCGCTAGTATACTTCAAGTAACAATAATTACATGACAGGTTGTTTCCTTACCTCTGTAGAGGCGTGTCGGCCCTAACCGCCTTCCTCTTGAGCCTACCCAATCTGGACGCCTGTGGCTGACAAGTCCCTAGGGGCTCGGCCCTACGCTCCGAACGTCGCCTCTGCAAAAACACGACACTTCAGGGATAAGGCGTGACATCAGGAAAGAGTCCTCTTCGGAGGATCGAGTCTTCGGCTTGGCTTACACGCGACGAAGGTAGCAGTCCGGGATAATCAGCAGTAATAGCCACGGAGGCGCTGTCACGGCTCGCCCGACAAAATATCCCGTCGACAAGCTCCACGGCCGCATCCGGGTCTTCTTCGAGTCCTGGATCCAGGGCCCTTTTGGGGTCCTCTGGCTGCGGGGAAGGGCTGGAGATTCCTTCTACGGCCCTCCTCAGTTCCTGCTCAGAAATATCGAGGCAGGTAACCTTATCAAAGAACGCCACGATAAGTGAAGCGAGAAAATAAATGACGACTTACCCAGCTTGGGGGATTGTACATGGAGAATTCGTCCCGCGGTTTGATACGAAGGAAGTCTTCCTCTTCTCCTTTGTATAGATCGGACAATATTTCACACCCAATATGCGATACCATCCTAAAGAGACTCAAAGGTCCCACCAAGGATAGAACCGCATATTGAAACGCTTTTGCAAGGTGGATATCATTACATCAACATTACATAATAGATGGGGATACATACAAAAGGCATACAATGCCACACGAATACAACATCATCATACATAAGAGCACCACCCGACTACGGATGAAACACAAACAGAAACTCAAACGACATCCACCCTGCTAGCCCAGGCTGCCGACCTGGAACCTATCCCTGATCGAAGAAGAAGCAGAAGAAGAACTCCAAAACATGCAAACATCGCTCTCGCGTCATGATCATCGCATAACCTGTACCTGCAACTGTTGTTGTAGTAATCTGAGAGCCACGAGGACTCAGCAATCCCATTACCATGGGTATCAAGACTAGCAAAGCTTAAAGGGTAAGGAAGGGGTAAAGTGGTGAGGTTGCACCAACGACTAAGCATATATGGTGGCTAAGCATACGCAAATAAGAGCGAGAAGAGAACAAACGGAACGGTCGTGAAGCTAGCAATGATCAAGAAGTGATCCTGAACTCCTACTTACGTCAAACATAACCCAAAACCGTGTTCACTTCCCGGACTCCGCCGAAAAGAGACCATCACGGCTACACACGTGGTGATGCGTTTTAATTCGGATCTGGTGTCAAGTTATCTACAATCAGACATTAACAAATTCCCATTTGCCCATAACCGCGTGAACGGCTTTCGAAAGTTTATACCCTGCAGGGGTGTCCCAACTTAGCCCATGATAAGCTCTCGCGATCAATGAAGGATATACCTTCTCCCAGGAAGACCCGATCAGACTCGGAATCCCGGTTTACAAGACATTTCGACAATGGTAAAACAAGACCAGCAAAGCTGCCCGGATGTGCCGACAAATCCCAATAGGATCTGCACATATCTCGTTCTTAGGGCACACCGGATGAGCCAGACGATGTGTTGGCATAGACCCTGGTTGCCCAGGGGGCGCCGGACATCGCTTGATTTGGACCAGCACTCAGAGTAGAACTGGCCCGGGGGGTAAAATAAAGATGACCCTCGGGCTCCGGAAACCCAAGGGAAAAAGGGGCTAGGTGAGGCAAAAGTAAAACCAATGTTGGGCCTTGCTGGAGGAGTTTTATTCAAAGCGAATTGTCAAGGGGGTCCCATAAATCACCCAACCGCGCAAGGAGCGCAAAATCCAGGAACATAACACCAGTATGACGGAAACTAGGGCGGCAAGAGTGGAACAAAACACCAGGCATAAGGCCGAGTCTTTCACCCTTTACCAAGTATATAGATGCATTAATTAAATAAGATATATTGTGATATCCCAACATAATCCTGTCCATCATGGGGCAATCTTCAACTTCACCAACAACTAACAACGCTATAAGAGGGGCTGAGCAAAAGCGGTAACATAGCCAAGCAATGGTTTGCTGGGAAGGGTGATAAAGGTTAGAGGCTGACATGGCAATTTGGGAGGCTTGATAAACATGTGATAGGTAGCGCAACATAGCGATAGAACGAAGCAACTAGCATAGCAATGATAGTAGTGAGATCCAGGGTAGCGGTCATCTTGCCTGAAATCCCGCAAGGAAGAAGAATGAGTCCATGAAGAAGATGAACGGATGAGGCCGAACCAAGCGTAGACGTACGAATCCTCACAATCGCAACGAAACGGGAACTATCGAGAAGAAGCACACAAGATGGTAAACACACCACACATATACAAGACATGATGCACAACCAAGTATGATGCATGACAAAGCTACATGAAGCTACTCATGGCAAGAGATGATGCAAATAAGAGCAACACATCAAGACAAGTTTAAATGAGGCCGGAAACAACATATAATAAAACCGGTAAGTCCTCATATGCATAATGCGAAATTGGTCCAGATCTGAATAAACCTTATGTTCAAGTTGTTAAACAACATGTTAAGATGCACCAAGATGATCTACACGAGATTCTAGTCAAGTTACATATAAAGATCATTTAATTCGGAGCTACGGCCTAGAAGATATGAGCAAACCAAGTTAAACATGGCATTGATGCGAAATGCATACAAACATCAAGCAAACACCTCAAAACATGGATGCAACATGATAGTATGACACTACATGCAATTCTAAGCAAGTTTCATATAGAGCACACTCAAAATGGAGCAACGGTTCAACACACACACACTATATAAGATATGACAACAAACTGTCTAAAATAGCAACTAGGCATATTGCAAGCACCAAAACAACATGCTACAGCATCTCAACATGAAAACAAAAGACATGAGCATGATGTACAGGTAAAGCATGACAAAACATGAACACTGAGCTATCTCCAGAAATCACTAGAACATGCTCCAAAACACATGGCAAGATTGCATATAGTAACAGTTTCAGACTTTGCAGAAATAACATCAGGTTGCAATGTTTAGAGCTATCAAACAACATGCTACAGGAACTTATCATAGAAACTTAAGGCATGGCGTGATACTACTAAATACATAGAACAAAAGTCCCTTACTGACCATGAGCCAAAAAGGATCAGAAGATATGATGGCACCCATGTAAGCATGGCAAAATATATGACAGATTCAAACATGGCAGGAACAACAATAAGTAGGCATGTTGGTGAGCTTGTACCACTCACCACAGATCAATACATGGCATGAAAAGGTGACCAACAGTAAGAATACATGTTTATGAATCTAAGAATGGCAAGAGCAGGTCCATAGGGTGCATGGATCACTAGCAAAACACATGGCACAAACTGAACTTAATGTTAACAGGCTGACAACAACATTATTTAGCAACTTTGTAGCAAGATTACAACAAGCTACAACAGTCTATAATTGCATCCAAGGGCATGGATGGATAGAGCATAACATGTATAACTAAACACCCTTAGTGAACATCTCCACATTATGCATAGAATGACTTGTAGCAGCAGGTTTACATAGCATCACAAAATAACAGATTCAGACTAGCAAGATAGCAACAACAAGTACCCTACTTAACAAGCTTGATGCACTCACTACAAGACTCACAAAAATACATGGCAAGCATCCTTGTAAAGATGGTATGATGTAGTACAAAACACATGTAGAGCTCATACCCATAGGATGCACACATCAAATGCAACAAAAATGACAAATCATCAAGTTATAACAGTTTCAGCAGATTAACATCATATAACACTCTTCCAACGATGATTCAGGCATCAAGATGAACTCAAATGAACATAAAACAAAGGAATGAAATGTAGAGCATCTCACAACGAACATTTTTATATATTACACGCACGAAACAGAACAGTGTGCAACAAGATATGATGCGATGAATAGGGGACCAAAATGCAAAATTTTACAGGGACAGTCAAATTTCGGGGTCAACCTTGCACGGAAATTGATGCGGTGACGGATCTGGTCAACGGCGACGAGGGAGATGGCCGGGGGAGGCCGGGGACGGCCAGCGGAGGGGCGCTCCGGCTGGATCCGACCGGATCCGGCGCGGCGGCGACTGAGGAGGCGGCGGCCGGCGGGCATCGGGCGGCGGGGCTCCCGGGCGGCGGTGGGGCAGACCCGGCCCGGCGCGGAGGGAGCCGGCGGCGCTCGGGGTCGGGCGCGGCCTCCGGCGAGGGGCCGGCTAGCGGTGGAGCTCGGCTGAGGCGCGGGGCGAGGCGAGGAGGCGCGCCGGGGCGGCGACGGGGCGCGCTCCGGCGGCGGGCGGAGACGGCGGCAAGCGTCGGGGTGGCGCGGGGCCGCTGCCGGCGGCGGCGGAGAGGCGGGCTCCAGCAAGCGGGAGCAGGTAGCGGGGCCGAGCGGCTGCGCGGGGCGCGGGCCGCGGCGGCGGGAGGCGGCGCGGGCCCCGCGGGCCCTGGCGACGGAGGAGAGAGAGGGGGCCGGCGGCAGCAACGTGTCGCGTGGGGATTGGCTCGGGTGAGGTGTCTGGCGGACATGTCCGGCACGGGCGGACATGTCCGGCGACGCAAGGATGAAGATGGCTAGGGTTAGACCGGGATTTCGGGGGAGATGCACATATTTATAGATAGAGGGAGCTAGGAGAGTCCAAATGAGGAGCGGTTTTCGCCCACACGATCGTGATCGAACGACCGAGAGCATGGAGGGTGTTTGGATGGGTTTTGGGCTAGTTTGGAGGGGTGTTGTGCTGCAAAGAGAAAGGGGGTTTCGGGCTACGCGGTTAACCATAGGAGTATCAAACGACCTCCAAATGGCACGAAACTATACAGGCGGTATACCGGTGCTATACCAAGGCCACTTGGCAAACTTCGGGCCATTCCGAGAAAGTTTAACACCCGCACATGAAAAGAGGCAAAAGGGGGCATCGGGTGACATAGGAGTGCCGGATTGCAAAACGAACAACGGGGAAAATGCTCGGATGCAAGAAACGAACATGTATGCAAAATGAAATGCACATGATGACATGGCAATATGCAACACGCAAGCAAATGACATGGCAAAGATGGCGAATAACTGGCGGACACCTGGCGCAACGAATCCGGGGCGTTACAACACTCCTCCACTAATAAGAGATCTCGTCCCGAGATCTTAGGACCGAGACAGGGGGGGGGGGAAAGGGATGAGGTGAAACAAGAACTCAAGAGAAGAAGAAAACAATCGAGAGCACTCGAGAAGAAGATAGGAACGACGAGAATGACAAGAATCAAAAGCTCATGGAAAACAAGATAGACTATGAAACCACTCCGGTTAGAACGAGATAAGAAACGAATAAAACTGAAAGGATTTAGGCAAAAATCTGACTAAACATGGAAGGAATAGAACAAGAACTTGAGAGGACGGAATGATAGTTGATGACATAAACAACGCAATGCCTCTGTAAGAATTGAAAGAATTTGAATGAAAAGAACTTGGAAGGATTGTATGGAGTTGTTGAGGAAATCAACAACGAAAAGAATAAGCTTGTTGTGGACTTGTAGGTAACATCTCAAGAGATAACCGGCCACAAACGGAAATGGTTGGATAACTGAGAAGAACAAAGAAATGCAAAAATCCACTTCAGAAGAATACGGAGATTTAATTGCACTCCGAGATGCGAGAAGAACATATACTTGAACTCCACCGAAAAGAATCTTGATGAACTCTTGAAGAATGAATTTAAATCATGAAGAACCACCGTGAAGAACTCCGGTGACAAAAGGATGATGAGATAGAATGAAGGATGAAAAGAATAAGATTAAAGCTTATGATGATTTAGATGGAGGTTCCGACGAAATGACCAAGGAAATTGAACTCCGGGAAAAGAAAAGATGAAAACACTTGGAACTAGAATTTATTCCTCACGAACAAACTCCGAAGGAAGGGATTACTCACTTGGATGAAATAAGAATAAGATTTATTGTATGCTTATCCTTCATCAAATCAAATTAATTGATGACAAGCAATGGATTTTGCATACTACTTATTCTTCTTGAAAAAAAAGGATTGAGAAATGACATATCACAAACTTGAGAAGGTCTTCATGAACCACCGGTAGATTGGAAATATCAAATGAATAAAAATGATGATCAAGGAAAAATAATCTTGAACGAACCACCGTAAGAATTCGAAAACGACTGATGAAAGAGACTGAATCACCGGGAAGAATTAGAAGAACAAATATGCTAGAGTGGATTTAGATACAAGAGAACGGGAAGAACTCGAGCTGATTAAAGAACACTTGAGCAAAGCGCCGGGGTAATTGGATAACGTTAGCTGAAATGCGAGGACGAAGAATTCTTCTAGAACGATGGCCTTCGGTGAAGCAAAACAGAAATCAACTCATGAAATACTCCGGATAGGTGAGAAAAAGGAATATCTGACAAATGGAATAATATGAGAGGATAATATGATGCTAGAACCACAAAACTTCGAGAAAACGGACAAGATTTAGAGGAAAAACTCTTCTTCGGTCTTCAACTGACGACGAGAAACAACACCAAAATTACTGAGATACTCCGGGAGAATGAAAACCGAAGAGGTTGAGCCAACAATGAAATGATTTGAAAGCGATCTTGGAGAAGGCATGTGACTGATGAAATTCATTCTTACGTAACACTTGAAAAGAATTTGAGAATAACCCCGGGAGAATTAGAAGAGTCAGGTAAGATCCTGGGAAAACCTGTGGGTTCGGGCCCACTGAAGAGATAACACCGTTGAAAAGGATTGTTGAAAAGATAGATGATGCACCGGAACAATTGAAATATTTGAATGAGGTGACAACGACGAATTAATTGGAACACATATGAATCTCCTGATATGTCTTGAACACTCCAGAAGGATAAACTAGCGAGAGGCGAACGAGCAGGGAAAACACTTGAGCTGAGGGAAACAATATAATCACTACCGAAAATGGAATTGAATCCACCGGAGAAGAAAAAGAGATGAAGAATGTCGAACAAAACGAGAATTCACCGGTTGAAACAATTGACGAAAGGCTAAAGAGGCTCCACACGAATGAAATTGATGGTCGAAAGAGACTCAGACTCCGGGACGAAAAGGGTGGGAGGGCGGGAAAAACAAAGGCACCTGGAAGGGAGAACCGACGAATATCTTGAAGAGAAAACACCGGTTGAAAGAAGGCAAAGGCTTCACACGAGTAGGATGGATACTCGATTACGGACTCCAGTTCCGAGATGAAAAAGGGTGGGCGGGTGGGAAAAGAAAACAACTGAGGATTGAACTTGCAAAGATGAAGAGGCTCGAGTCGACTTGACGAGAAATGCACCGGATTAAAAGAGCTGAGAACCAACGATCGGAAAACCAACTGCGTGATCCTAAAGAAAGTTTGAAAGGGAAGAGGAATAATTCAAGACATCTACGTCAAGATTCCTTACCAGAGCGACGAAGGGACCGAGGAGTAAAAAGAATTCCTACTCTTCAATATAACTAGACTCCAAAAACAATTTTCTTCTAGACTCGACAACGGCCAAACTACACGATCAAACAAGGGGGCTCCTAGGGTCGGTCGAGGCTCTGCTACCAACTTTTCACGCCCAATATGCGATACTATCCTAAAGAGACTCAAAGGTCCCACCAAGGATAGAACCGCATATTGAAACGCTTTTGCAAGGTGGATATCATTACATCAACATTACATAATAGATGGGGATACATACAAAAGGCATACAATGCCACACGAATACAACATCATCATACATAAGAGCACCACCCGACTACGGATGAAACACAAACAGAAACTCAAACGACATCCACCCTGCTAGCCCAAGCTGCCGACCTGGAACATATCCCTGATCGAAGAAGAAGCAGAAGAAGAACTCCAAAACACGCAAACATCACTCTTGCGTCATGATCATCGCATAACCTGTACCTGCAACTGTTGTTGTAGTAATCTGTGAGCCACGAGGACTCAGCAATCCCATTACCATGGGTATCAAGACTAGCAAAGCTTAAAGAGTAAGGAAGGGGTAAAGTGGTGAGGTTGCAGCAACGACTAAGCATATATGGTGGCTAAGCATACACAAATAAGAGCGAGAAGAGAACAAACGGAGCGGTCGTGAAGCTAGCAATGATCAAGAAGTGATCCTGAACTCCTACTTACGTCAAACATAACCCAAAACCGTCTTCACTTCCTGGACTCTGCCGAAAAGAGACCATCATGGCTACACACGCGGTTGATGCGTTTTAATTCGGATCTGGTGTCAAGTTATCTACAACCGGATATTAACAAATTCCCATCTGCCCATAACTGTGGGCACGACTTTCGAAAGTTTATACCCTGTAGGGGTGTCCCAACTTAGCCCATGATAAGCTCTCATGATCAACGATGGATATACCTTCTCCCAGGAAGACCCGATCAGACTCGGAATCCCGGTTTACAAGACATTTTGACAATGGTAAAACAAGACCAGCAAAGCCGCCTGGATGTGCCGACAAATCCCGATAGGATCTGCACATATCTCATTCTCAGGGCACACCGGATGAGCCATACGACGGGTTGGCATAGACCCTGGTTGCCCAGGGGGCGCCGGACATCGCTCGATTTGGACCAGCACTCGGAGGAGAACTGGGCCGGGGGGGGGGGGGTAAAATAAAGATGACCCTCGGGCTCCGGAAACCCAAGGGAAAAAGGGGCTAGGTGAGGCAAAAGTAAAACCAATGTTGGGCCTTGCTGGAGGAGTTTTATTCAAATCGAACTATCAAGGGGGTCCCATAAATCATCCAACCACGTAAGGAACGCAAAATCCAGGAACATAACACCGGTATGACAAAAACTAGGGCGGCAAGAGTGGAACAAAACACCAGGCATAAGGCCGAGTCTTCCACCCTTTACCAAGTTTATAGATGCCTTAATTAAATAAGAGATATTGTGATATCCCAACATAATCATGTCCATCATGGGGCAATCTTCAACTTCACCTGCAACTAACAATGCTATAAGAGGGGATGAGCAGAAGCGGTAACATAGCCAAGCAATGGTTTGCTGGGAAGGGTGATAAAGGTTAGAGGCTGACATGGCAGTTTGGGAGGCTTGATAAACAGGTGATAGGTAGCGCAGCATAGCGATAGAACGAAGCAACTAGCATAGCAATGATAGTAGTGAGATCTAGGGTAGCGGTCATCTTGCTTGAAATCCCACAAGGAAGAAGAATGAGTCCATGAAGAAGACGAACGGATGAAGCCAAGCCAAGCGTAGACGTACGAATCCTCACAATCACAACGAAACGGGAACTATCGAGAAGAAGCACACACCATGGTAAACACACCACACATATACAAGACACGATGCACAGCCAAGTATGATGCATGACAAAGCTACATGAAGCTACTCATGGCAAGAGATGATGCAAACAAGAGTAACACATCAAGGCAAGTTTAAATGAGGCCGGAAACAACATATAATAAAACCGATAAGTCCTCATATGCATATTTCGAAATTGGTCCAGATCTGAATAAACCTTATGTTCAAGTTGTTAAACAGCAAGTTAAGATGCACCAAGATGATCTACACGAGATTCTAGTCAAGTTACATACTCCCTCCATTCCTTTATATAAGGTGTATTTGTTTTTTGATAAAATTCTAAAATGTAAGGTGCATTTCTTCTCATTCCCCATAATTCCCTTGTTAGCCCTCCAGAAAATGGAAAGTATCTCTTTCCTGATTGTCTGTATCTCTCCTTGTAGCAAAAGAAGAAATCTATCTCTATGTCGATTGCATGTATCTCTTACTTTCCTAGACTAACTGATTTACTTGCCACTAACCAATAAATTTGCCAAGGGTAATTTCAACCTAACACATCTATAATTGGGTGCCTTGATCACCATGCCGAAAATAATACACCTTAGATAAATGAACGTAGGGAGTATAAAGATCATTTAATTCGGAGCTACGCCCTAGAAGATATGAGCAAAACAAGTTAAACATGGCATTGATGCGAAATGCATACAAACATCAAGCAAACACCTCAAAACATGGATGCAACATGATAGTATGAAACTACATGCAATTCTAAGCAAGTTTCATATAGAGCACACTCAAAACGGAGCAACGGTTCAACACACACACACACACTATACAAGATATGACAACAAACTGTCCAAAACAGCAACTAGGCATATTGCAAGCACCAAAACAACATGCTACATTATCTCAACATGAAAACAAAAGACATGGGCATGATGTACAGGTAAAGCATGACAAAACATGAACACTGAGCTATCTCCAGAAATCACTAGAACATGCTACAAAACACATGGCAAGATTGCATATAGTAACAGTTTCAGACTTTGCAAAAATAACATCAGGTTGCAATGTTTAGAGCTGTAAAACAACATGCTACAGGAACTTATCATAGAAACTTAAGGCATGGCATGATACTACTAAATACATAGAACAAAAGTCCCTTACTGACCATGAGCCAGAAAGGATCGGAAGATATGATGGCACCCATGTAAACATGGCAAAATATATGACAGATTCAAACATGGCAGGAACAACAATAAGTAGGCATGTTGGTGAGCTTGTACCACTCACCACAGATCAATACATGGCATGACAAGGTGACCAATAGTAAGAATACATGTTTATGAAGCTAAGCATGGCAATAGCAAGTCCATAGGGTGCATGTATCACTAGCAAAACACATGGCACAAACTGAACTTAATGTTAACAGGCTGACAGCAACATTATTTAGCAACTTTGGAGCACAATTATAACAAGCTAGAGCAGGCTATAATTGCAACCAGCGGCATGGATGGATAGATCATAACATGTATAACAAAACACCCTTAGTGAACATCTCCAGATTACACATAGAATGACTTGTAGCAGCAGGTTTACATAGCATCACAAAATAACAGATTCAGACTAGCAAAACAGCAACAACAAGTACACTACTTAACAAGCTTGATGCACTCACTACAAGACTCAAAAAAATACATGGCAAGCACCCATGTAAAGATGGCATGATGTAGTACAAAACTCATGTAGAGCTCATGCCCATAGGATGCACACATCAAATGCAACAAAAATGACAAATCATCAAGTTATAACAGTTTCAGCAGATTAACATCATATAGCACTCTTGCAACAATGATTCGGGCGTCACGATGAACTCAAATGAACATGACACAATGGAATGAAATGTAGAGCATCTCACAACGAACATTTTGATATATTACACGCACGAAACGGAGCAGTATGCAACAAGATATGATGCGATGAACAGGGGACCAAAATGCAAAATATTACGGGGACTTAGTCAAATTTCGGGGTCAAACTTGCACGGAAATTGATGCGGCGACGGATCTGGTCAACGGCGACGAGGGAGATGGCCGGGGGAGGCCGGGGATGGCCAGCGGAGGGGTGCTCCAGCCGGATCCGGCGCGGCGGCGACGGAGGAGGCGGTGGCCGGCGGGCATCGGGCGGCGGGGCTCTCGGGCGACGGCGGGGCAGACCCGGCCCGGGGCGGAGGGAGCCGGCGGCGCTCGGGGTCGGGCGCGGCCTCCGGCGAGGGGCCAGCCAGCGGCGGAGCTCGGCTGAGGCGCGGGGCGAGGCGAGGAGGCGCGCCGGGGCGGCGACGGGGCGCGCTCCGATGACGGGCGGAGGCGGCGGCGAGCGCCTGGGCGGCACGGGGCCGCGGCCGGCGGCGGCGGACAGGCGAGCTATGGCGAGCGGGAGCATGCGGCGGGGCCGGGCGGCTGCGCGGGGCGCGGGCGGCGGCGCGGGCCCCGCTGGCCGGATATGGGCCGCGCGAGCCCTGGCGGTGGATGAGAGAGAGGGGGCTGGCGGCGGCGACGTGTCGCGTGGGGATTGGCTCGGGTGAGGTGTCCGGCGGACATGTCCGGCACGGGCGGACATGTCCGGCGGTGCGAGGATGAAGATGGCTAGGGTTAGACCGGGATTTCGGGGGAGATGCACATATTTATAGATAGAGGGATCTAGGAGAGTCTAAATGAGGAGCGGTTTTCGCCCACACGATCGTGATCGAACGACCGAGAGCATGGAGGGGGTTTGGATGGGTTTTGGTCCAGTTTGTAGGGGTGTTGGGCTGCAAAGAGAAAGGGGGTTTCGGGCTACGCGGTTAACCGTAGGAGTATCAAACGACCTCCAAATGGCACAAAACTTGACAGGCGGTCTACCGGTGCTATACCAAGGCCGCTTGGCAAACTTCGGGCCATTCCGAGAAAGTTTAACACCCGCACATGAAAAGAGGCAAAAGGGGGCATCGAGTGACATAGGAGTGCCGGATTGCAAAACGGACAACGGGGAAAATGCTCGGATGCAAGAAACGAACACGTATGCAAAATGAAATGCACATGATGACATGGCAATATGCAACACGCAAGCAATTGACATGGCAACGACGGCGAATAACTGGCGGACACCTGGCGCAACGAATCTGGGGCGTTACACAATATCCTTGCCAGAGCAGTGGCGGAGTCCGGACCCTTACGACCACAACGGGTGGCATCGTCTGCCCCGTTGAAGCGGCTGATATTGAAGCGGCTGCACTCCCTGCATTATGCATATTGCCATGACCTCGACTATCGTCAGTCCGGATTTGGCCAGTAACTTTATCCTGCTCATCAGGAAATGTACTTCCCTAGTATCCTCTTCTTGGGGGCCTCGGGGGCGCCGGCTTAGACATGCCCTCGGTGGGGCGTTACTGAACTTGGGGAGTCCTGTCTGGACTGGATCAGGAAGGGGAGCATCGTCAATATAAAACCACTCTAAAGCACAGTTCTCTGGTGCCTTCTTGGGAGTGCCGGATAGGTATCCGGTCTCGGCGATACGCCATACTTCGGCCCCGCCCACTTGACATAGGGACTCTCCCTGGTTGCGGGGGAAAAGGCAGAACAGCTTCTTCCACAAACCTAAATGAGCCTCGCAGCCTAGAAATAGCTCACAAAGGGTGACATACCCTGCTATATGTAGTACGGAGGCTGGGGTAAAGTTGTGCAACTGGAGGCCGTAGAACTCCAGGAGCCCACGAAGGAATGGATGAATGGGAAACCCGACGCTCCTTAACAGATGCGGAATGAGGCATATTTGCTCCTCTGGAGACGGATTAGGGGGTTTCTCCGCTTGTTCTCCGCCGTTATAGGTGGCTATTCCGGCTCGGACAGGGACCATGAACGCCGGTGGGATAAGCCCTTGGGTTTGTAACTTTATCAAACGGCTTTGAGAAACTGAACACTCTCCCCAGTCCCCCGGCTTGGGGCAAGGGGAGCGAGCAGAAGAGCTGCGACATCCGGCCATGTTGGAATGGTTTTTTCGGGGCGCTCTGTTGGATGCTTGCTCGAGGGGGAGGAGTGAGGTTTGGATCTGGGAATCCCCATCTCTTCAAATAGATGGTTAGCCCGAAGGATCGGGGGTGGCAAATGGAAAATTGCCTCGACTCCTCGCATTCGCTCGACACGTGGAAATGGTCATTATTGAGGCACTGAAGCCAAGGAGTACAACATTGATGAGATACTGGACACTGTTTATCGTAATAGGTACATTGGAGTATTCAGAGATGGAACCCGCCTTGCAATGCTGAAGACAAGACTGCGCGCCGGACTCATCGTCATTGAAGCCTGGTTCAGGGGCTTCTGAGGGAGTCTTGGATTAGGGGGTATCCGGACAGCCGGACTATATACGTCATCCGGACTATTGAAGCGTGAAGAAACAAGACTCAAGACTTCGGCCCGTGTTCGGATGGGACTCTCCTTTGCGTGGAAGACAAGCTTGGTGATCCGGATATTATATTTCCTTCCTTGTAACCGACTCCATGTAAACCCTAGCCCTCTCCGATGTCTATATAAACCGGAGAGGATGGTCCTTAGAAGGCCGATCACAATTACAATCATACCATCATAGGCTAGCTCTTAGGGTTTAGCCTCTACGATCTCGTGGTAGATCTACTCTTGTACTACTCATATCTTCAATATTAATCAAGCAGGAAGTAGGGTTTTACCTCCATCGAGAGGGCCCGAACCTGGGTAAACATTGTGTCCCTTGCTTCCTGTTACCATCAGCCTAAGACACAGAGATCGGGACCCCCTACCTGAGATCCGCCGGTTTTGACACCAACAGCCGGGTCGGCCCAGTTGCGGGTGCTCTGCTCGCGACTCAGAGCGTCGGTGCACTGCTGCTCCATGTCCCGCTAATCAGCGATACACTGCTCCTCTGCCAGGCAGTCGTGCTCCAACAACTCCTGCTCCTCTGCCAGGCGGTCACGCTCCAACAAGTCCTCGATCTCTGCATTGCCATCTAAAGACCGATAGAATGCCTCCTCCCTCTGTCTGCCTTCCGGTGAAAAACCGAACACTAGTTCCGGCGGTGACCGCCTCCGGCCTCGCCTATCGCGGATGGGCAGGGGCATGGCGGACGTGGCGGGAGCGAGGGTAAGTGGCGAGCGACGTCGGGCCGGTGGGGGCTTATGAGGATAGGGCGAGTTGGGTCATGGTGCCACCGGAGAAGACCGAGAAACATTACTTATAGGCGGAAGATAGATTGACGGTCATCGGAATTCAATGCATAAGCAGGCATGGCTTAGCGCGCCAACTTGGCATGGAAAACTAGAGAAACTGAAATTATGACTGTGTCGTCCCATCCCATCCATGCTGGGTTGCACGCCGGCATGACGGTCAAACGAGTGCACTCGAATCATCCAGAAGAGGTACTCCCTCCTTGTCAATAATGATTCCACGAATTTAAAAGGCCCACAACAATTAAAGTGCATCTTTTTCGCATCAGTTAGCTGCCTTAATTACGGCCGGCTGTATGCAGGCACTCAGAATCACTCGCAGCCAGTATGCGGAGCAGCATGCAACAAGCCGCAGCTGAGGGCACGCATGCAGCCACTTAAATCGCTGGAATTAATTAGGCTTAAACTTCTGCATGCAATTAATTATTGCCATGCCTTGGTCTTGCTGCTTTGGCTCAGGGGACTAATAAACCCGGACGGAGGGAGTACCTTGGTTGGTGAGATTTTTGAATTAAGCCCCGCAAACCGGAAAGGAGGTACTAGTACGTGCGTGATCCGCTATTTATTCGTGTAGGATCGAGTAGGTCATTTCTTGAATTGAGCCCCGCAAACCGGAAAGGAGGTAGTACATGCGTGATCCACTATTTATCCGTGTAGGATTGAGTAGGTCGGATAGTGTACGTGTAGGATCGAGTAGGTCGGATGGTGTACGTGTACGATCGCACTAGCTGATGAACGTTAGCTGGGAGATAAGGCATTTGCGAACGTTTTTGCTAGCAGTTTCTACAGATTCGCATGACATTTTATTCAGAGCAACTTGTTAGTTTCTTCAGAGGTAGGCATTTTTATTCAAAAAACTGCCACTTCAGATCTTGCGTCGCAATTAAAACTGCCAGGAGCGCATTAGTAGGCTAGCTAGTGATCAATCAGTAACTTGTAAACACTAAGCAAATAGAAATAAGGAACTGTTAATGCATCTCAATGATTCACAGATCATATACAAATATGTAGCTCCAAAAGCAAAGATCAGCCACTTCGGATCTTGCGTCACAACTAAAACCAACTAGTACGACTCCCATACATAAGATCAACATGTTAATGCATCTCAATGATTCACAGATCATATACAAATATGTAGCTCCAAAAGCAAAGATCTAGAAAAAACATATGTTCTTCCTACTAACATGGATGCTTCTCTTGGCCAACATTCAGTACGGACTGAAAGACAAATTTGATTGTGAAGTCTACAATTCCTCTTGCAAACATAAGTGGTTTCACCAACAGCTGGAACCATGAGAATGAACCACACATGATGGAGGAACATCCACTGCAATATGATTTGGTCTTCTCTCGATCACACGGCGAGACTATTTTCGGAATACAAACTTTAACTTGGGCAAAATGATGCCCATTGTATAATCAGACCAAAGCAATGAAGCACCTAGTGTAGGCCAATAAATAGTACAATACTACTTTTCTGCAGTCCATGAAGTAACTATCCAATCTTTCTGTGTCTATTTTCAAATGGCACTGCATGCAGTGACTATACTATTCTCTTATGCAGTTCAACCAAAATTGCGGTCACTTTGTTTGTTTTCCAAATAGCAACAGACAGACATCTCTGTCTGCACAAATATCAAGCAGCTAGCAAACATATACCCCTCCTTGTATTTTTGGTTTAAACATGTCTCTTCCGCTTAGCATCTGTCATGTTTTGCACTGGACAATTTGATACAGTCATGTTTTGCCCTGGACAATTTCATACTGAATTGATTTGCTGGTTCAGAGCAGAAATATAGCGCCTATTCTTCATCAGACCAAGGATATCCATGTTCGCAGTGATGGAAGAGGTGAAATCGATACAACCGAAATTGAGCATCCAATCATTGAATCCTGTCCTGCACCTCCAATGTAGGTCCACCCTGCCAATAAATTCACATGCAAACCACTAGTATTACTATCTAATGACAGTACAAAAAGAGTAGCAAGATAGTAGCAAACCATGTACCTTCGTAATGAACAACTCATAGTGCCACCAATTGGATATAAAGGTTTGGAAGAAAACATGCTCCTAATGTTGAACCATTTGGACTTTTTGTGCAGTTCCACTAAAATCGAGCATCCCCGTTTGCATAGATATTGAAAGTGTGATTACTATAAAACTGGAACTAGTTGAATTGTAGACTCACAAATATAAGCATTCCAATTTCTTAATGGGAAAATGTAGCAAGACTATTTCTAACCACCTGTTTGAAGGAATAAATAAGGCAACATCGGCTGATGTCAGAAAGGCATATATAGTTCTTTTTGAAAGAATGATTGATTCCTGACCTTTCCTCTTCTTTTAAGCATATTTTGTGCATTTCAACTAAACTAAAATTTCATCACCGCCTTGACAATTCAGTGACACTGTACAAAAGGAAATGACTTAACATTACATCATGATGTCAGGTATGTAGTCGACAGGCACTAGAGACAAACATATAGACCTCCTCCGATAACATAATGAACATTAATTTTAACAAAGGTGTGACTAGCTTTACCGGGATAATTTGAGTGAACTCTACACCCTCTGTTCCTTAATATAAAATGTTTTCACAGTTCAATTTAAAGTATCCAAACGTCTAGTATTTAGAAAAATAGGTAGTAGTTTTCTTGAGCACATATGTGGGAAAGCTTGCCACACTTTATTTATGTCCATATGCTAATGCAACACCATTCGAATACTACAAATATACACTAATCCAGTGGCTAGTGCAATAGTAGATTAGTTATTTTATTACAGGGTATAGTACAATGGTTTTACTGAACAGATTTCAATAAACTCTAGCAGCGGAAGATTTCTACAAGAATTAACAATACAAAATGTAAAGGTAACAAGTTTCATCATTGGTATACTAGCTGTGCATGAGCATTAAACCAAATACAAAAGTCTGAAGGTAACTAGCATTATGAACTAGTGACAGTATAAAGAAATTGCAAACCATGTACCTTCAAGGTAAATATCATTTTGAACTCGAGGGGACCTAAAAATTGCTATCCCAATCTTGATAATCAGTCAAACATATAAACTCAATCGAACGAATCAAGAGAACAGTCGGAGGAGGAGGTGCCCACTCTTGACCTTTCCCGTTGACACTGTAAAAAAATTGACTCATCTCATGAAAGTGAGATATGTAATCTATAAGCATTAGCAGTGCAAAAATCTGAAGGTAGAAGCAAGATTCATCGTTGGTATGCTGGTTGTGCAATAACATTAGAATGCCTTAGCTGAAAAATCTTTAATACATCCACAATCAACAGCTAACCCTGAAATAATCCAGTGACATTAAATGGCATTGCTTAAATTTATTGGTGGCATTAGACTGAGTGCGGAATTAGTTAAATGTGGCATCACTTTAGCAGTAGCATTGCTTAACTTGACTGCTGGCATTATACTAACAGCAAAAAAGTGGCAATAAGAGCATGGGAGGCCCATTCGGACAGTGGGCGCACCAGTATGATGTACCTCCACGGACGCATAGAGTGGTGAGGGAGGTATGGTTGCCCAGAGCAACAAATATCCATGCAACATATGTGGATTACGTCCCATTTTTGTTCTCTTTAGCCACGTTTCCCTATGTGAGGACAACAAACCGATCGACTTGCTCATTCTCTATTGCGTTGTCATGACTTTCTACCCTTCTTCAACCAAGAGACACGAGACTCGTTCCTTAGCTACTGATTTTCCCCTTTTTAACCTAGATGCGGGTTCGATGCCTACTCTCTTGGACAATACAGTCTCCCTTCCTTTCCTTATTCAACCTAGACATGGATTAGTCTTCATGAAGTAGGGTTTCCTTTAATAGTGCAAATTAAGGTTTTCGTCTGCGTGACCAGCAGAGCAAAGGATAACAAATTGGGAAGATGGTGGAGTGGAAAAAGATCCACATGCAGCGATGTGGCAGATGTGGCAATAAAACAAGGGTATGGTTCGAAAAGAGGTAGCATACCTGAGGGTTAGCGGGAAGTGGCTTCGCTCTTGGTCATCTTTCTCCGCACACACTACGGCAGCGAGCTTGGGGATGGAGGTCAACCCGCGCGGGCGCTAGGTCTGAGAGGACAGCCTTGTCATCAGTGCGTGACCTCGCTCACCGACGACGAGTGCGTCAATGCTGCACGTCCTTTTCTTCCCCGACGGATCTGTGACCACCGGTGAGGAGGGAGAGAGAGGCCGTCTTTTTCAGATCTGGAGAGAGGGTGATAGTGTGAGAAGCAAGTGGGCAGCCCTTAGCAAGAAAGCGCTGAAGCTCCAGCCGATATATCTTTTTATACTACTAGTACTATAGGTGGAGTAGTGGTAGAGTAGTTTATATTTTCTCTGCATATAGTACCAGTTAGTCATGCTTCAAAACTGAATGGCACGCCATTAAAAAAATAGAGTCGACAAATAATGCGGCACTTCGGGCCAACACGGCCAAATTGCATTTTGCACAATAAATTACACACCATGTTTCATTGACATGTGGTCCCGTTCAAACATGTCAGTGAGACGAGGGTGAGTCCTTTTCTACTATTTCCGAACGGACGTGTAGGCCGGGGTGCCTCTTCGTGTACCGTGGCAAACTGGCAACCTTCCACCGACTCTTTGCCTTTCCCTCTCGATTTGGAACTGCTGTCGCATGCTCTTCCTCCCTCCTCCATTTGCCTTCACCCTTCCTTCTGCCATTGTTTGATCGTCTTCTCCATGGAGGGAACAGGCCGAAAACGACCCCATTATTCTTGCCCCGATCTAAAAGATGATGTGGTGGAGGAACTCATTGATCGGTGCGATGTCATCACCTTGGCTAGCATGGCAGGTTCGTTCAAGACCATTCTCGACTCAACTAATAACATCATTACAAGGAACCCAAGGGTCCAGGAGCGATTTGATCTCCTTGGTCTTCTTCTCTATAAGCCTATTCGCATGGGCGCAGACGACAGAGGCCTTGCCTTGTGCAAGTTGATGCTGCTTGATAATGATACGTGTGATGTCAAGATGCCATCGCTTAAGGGTAAGGCCTGGGCTGGCGAAAATGGAGATTGGGTTGCTTATATTGGGTACAATTGCGAGTGGGAACTTGTGAATGCGTACACTCGTCAGCGGATTCCACTTCCAAAAATCTCAGAGTGCCCTGAGGTTGAGCACACAGATGATCTACGTACGTTGAAATACGATCATGGTGGTTGTCGTCTACGGAAGATAGCAATTTGTCGAGTTCCCAACCGCTCTTGGAATTACAAGAACTATGAAGTTGTTGCTATCTTCGACAAGCTTGTTGCTATCGTTACAGATTCCACGGTTTGTCCATGGATATTGCTCAAAAATCAGTTTGTGTACACGGATGATGAGTACTATGATGCAATTGAATACGAGGATCTTGTGTTTGCTTCCACCACTCATGGCACTGCTTTTGCATGGGATCCTCATAGTTTCGATACGTTTATCTTCCACCGTAATTGTAATTGTTTCATCCACATGCATGCGGGTTAGCAAGTTTCCCTTTACTAATTAACCTTCTTCTTGTGTTTCCAAGGTCCTGTGAACATTCCACCACCTATACTTGAAAAAGAATTAACCAAGGGGGAGATGACGATGGTGATGATCACGAGCAGGACTTATATACTCAGTGGCGCCTAGCAACTAATTCCGATGGATCACCTCTTCTTGTCTGTATACAGTGCACTAAGATTGTTACTACTGAGGGAGCATGTGTTGTCTCCCATGGTCGCCCTCTCTGGACCTATTCCAACACCTGTTGCATGGTATTCGGGATGGATACTAGTGTGCTAACGCCAACACCTTCTCCCTGGTACAGTATTGATAATCTTGGAGAAAACTCGCTCTTCCTTAGACCAAACTATCCAATGATGGTTAAAGGCGATCCAGCTGTTGTTGACACAATGTTACTACCATTTATGAGAAGCAACTGTATCTATACCTCGAACATTGCGGTGGTTCCCTACCATACTCATTTCATTGCTTGTTATTTGTTGTGTGATGAAACGTTCAGTATTTACTAGAATGTTTTGTTGGAAATAATCTATAATCCAACATGTATCCTCGTGGTCGTTGTGTGTTGATGACTTGTTGTATGTAATGAATGGTACATTTGCAAATGCATGTCATAGACTCAATTTATGAATGGTTTTCGAGTCACTTACCGTAGTAGTATAGCTAGCATCCGGTTAGTATATGAAGTTGCCACATGTCGGTGTACTAGAGTAAGGGTACCCTAGTATCCTGAACTTGTGCACGGGCAGTTGCAGCGCCGTGCGGCAAGGCTTGCCGGACGACCGCCAGAGTCCTCCGTGGGTTCCTTTGGAGCCATTCAAGAACAAAGCATTCAAGATGAAGAGACAAGGCCCCGGCAAGAGGATCTTGCCGGGAAGAGACAAGGCCCCGGCAAGAGGAGCTTGCCGGGAAGGCCAACCACGGCACTTCAAGAAACTTGCCGCGATGCACCGCACGTCCCGGCAAGGTCCGGTGAGCGACAAGCTTCTGGACTCGACAAGACGACGACCCCGACAAGGTACTCGCCGGGGGCCCGCTGCCACTCTGTACCCACGCTCCAGCGCACCCACCCGCGCGTCGCCATGAGGCTTCCTCAGGGGCGCGTGGCGGGAGCCTGTGCAGCCAGGGGTACGCGGTGGCAAGCGGAGATGAAGAGAAGGCCATCGTGGCAAATGGTGGCGCTCCTAACGGTCACTTTTTGCACTGTTTAGGCAACTCAGACGGGCATTCAATGACCTTGTCCCCTGCCGTCAGAGTTAGGTAGGGTGCACTGTGTCCACAGTAGCGGTAGCTGCACCTACCGCATCCTTTTCCATTTTTACCCTTCTAGTCTACGTTGCCACCTGTCGGTGACCCCTTGAAAGTATAAAAGGAGGCCCAAGCGCAACGTAGAGGGGTTCGGCTCATTCGAAACATCAGGAACACTCTCACGCTCGGTCTGGCAGCGTCCATCGCTCCTGAGCAAGAATTCAATACACACAAACAAGCAGCAGTAGGGTTTTACGCATCCGTGCGGCCCGAAGCTGGGTAAAACTGCTCGCGTGTACTGCCTCGATCCGCTCTTTGCGCGGCCTCCGCCCCCCTCCGAACCGAAAGGGGCCCGGTCCCCATAGGTGTTGGTGGATCAGTTTCCCCGACATCTTTGGCGCGCCAGGTAGGGGGCGTCGAGATTGTGCGAACCCGATCCGGCGTGCACGCGAGCTAAATCTTCATCGTCTTCATCGACATGCCACCGAAGAAGAAGGATTCGGAGGCAGCTGTTCCGTCTGCGTCGCTTTCACCGCCTCCGGAGCAAACAGGTGGTGGAGTGGATGCCGGCGGAAGAATGGGCGTCGACGAGGGAGCCCTCAGTGCGACCAAGTCCAAGGACAAGGCGGCACAGACCTCGGCGTCCATGCGCGCACCGCGACCCTCTCAGGAGGCGCGGGACCAGAAGCGTCATGGCGTTCGCAGCGCCATACGTCCGCTGGGCCAAGATCAAGCTGGTGGTTCTCGTGGCGCTCAAGACCAACATGCACGTCAACATGCTGGCTCGAGCGAAGTACGGTCGCCTGGACGGGGCACTGCTCCTTCTAACGTGGTTAGGAGTCCGAGCACGCCCCACTCCTCACACCGTTCACCTCCGCCGCCCACCACTCCAGCAGAAGCCTTGGCGCGAGCTCAACTGCTCCTAGACTATCCTCCAACGGTGGACAAGACCGACGAATGGAGGGCCACTATCCAGAGCCTCATCGGCTTCGCCAACGGCGACACTGCGCGGCAACCAAGCACCTCGCTGCCGCGGCAGGACAGCCGGACGCGAGCCGATGGCAACAAGACCGGGGGAGGTGCGACTTCCATGCACTCTCCACTACGAAGGCCAAAATCGCCGACTCACCGGGTCCACCCCGACAGCGGCTCCACCGCGTCGTCGGACCCACGAGCTCGTCGCGACCAGCGCCAAGTTCTCCATGAATGATAGCAAGAAGACGCTCGAACCCGCATCGAGCGCCGAAGAGAAGCGCGCCGTCAATCCGACAAGCGCGCTGGGCCCTTTGTTGACATGCATGCGCCAGGGGAACTAGGCGATCTGCCATACGCGGTAGGTTGTCCTGCGTTCACCCGTGAGCTGCGGCAAGTCCAGTGGCCCAGCACAAAGAATTTCAAACCAGACGTACCAGAGAAGTACGACGGCAAGACGCATCCGTCGGAGTTTCTCAGCATCTACACCATCGCGGTGCAGGCTGCCGGGGGACGGGACGACAAGATCCTTGCCAACTACTTCCCGCTGGTACTCAAGCCCAACGCCAGGTCCTGGCTCATGCACTTGCCGGACAATTCCATCTCCTCTTGGGCAGATTTATGCCATCAGTTTGTCGGCGCCTTTACAGGCGGCCACAAGCCACATGGCCAAGAGAGCGATCTTCATCTGCTCGCCCAGAAGGAAGGAGAGCCACTGCGCAAGTACATTCAGAGATTCAGCCGTGTACAGCACAACATCCCAGACGTCCACCCCGCCGCGATCATCAGCGCGTTCCATCAGAACGTGCGAAACCGAAGGATGAGGGAGGAGATGGCGATGTGTAAGATCAGAGACGTCAGCGAGCTTTACGCCCTGGCCGACAAGTGTGCACGCGCTGAAGAGGGGAGGAGGCTCCCCGGAGAGAGTACAGGAGCAGGAGGATCCGACAGTGAGGATGCCACCCCGACAAGGAAAGGCCGGCGGCGGAACAATAGAGGGAAAAAGGGCAAGGAAGTGCTAGCTGTCGAGCAGACCGGCAACGGAGGTGGCGCCAAGGAAGCTAAAGCTGGTGGCTCCGACAAGGAGGCCCAGCCTGTGGCGGCCGCCGACAAGCAGGACAGCTCCGGCAAGCAGTATTGTAAGATTCACCGCACCAAGGGTCACGATCTCCAGAACTGCAAGAAAGTTGAACAGCTTGTTGAGCAACAGAAAGCTGAGTACGAGCGGCGCGACAAGGAGAAGGCCCAGGAAGGAACTGGTGGATCCGGCAAGAAACGTCCCGGCCGAGGAGGACGCCGCGGCAAGGCCAAGCAGTGGCAAGGAGAAAGACCTCCCCGCGACCGCGACAAGGATGAAGATGACGACGACGACGAAGACATGGATGATGACGAGGCCGACGAGCAGGAATTTCAGAAAGCCACAGAGGTCCTGTGCGTTGACGGTGGCGCCTCTCTGCATACTTCGCACCGCCAACTCAAGCAGTGGATGTGGGAAGTGAATGCAGCAGAGCCATCCATAGAGTCACACAAGCCCCTGAAATGGTCCAGCGCACCTATCATCTTCGACATTGAGGACCACCCTGATCGCGTAACTGCGGTCGGGTGTTTGCCGATGTTGGTTTCTCCAACTATCCGCAATCTCAAGGTCATGAAGATGCTAGTTGACGGCGGGCTGGCTTGAACCTGATATCCTCCGCGGTCCTCCAGAAACTTCAGATCCCTGACAGCGAGCTCGAGGAGACCGGCACATTCCAAAGAATCAGCCCGGGAAGAAGCAAGCCGAAGGGAAAGATCACGCTGCCAGTCACATTTGGTAGCGAGCTGAACTTCAGGACTGAGAGGGTCACGTTTGACGTTGCCGACTTTCCATTACCTTACAATGGAATCCTTGGCCGTCCGGCACTCGCCAAGTTCATGGCAGCATCTCACTATGCATACAACATACTGAAAATGCCAGGCCCAATAAGTGTCATCTCTGTCCCTGGCGACAAGAAGGATGCTCTTATCTGTGCCGACAAGATCTACCGGGAAGCGGCAGCCGCAGCAGAGCGCAAGACACTTGCCGCTGAAGCTCCCGGACGGAAGAAGAAGACCAAGTCCGGCAAGAGCTCTGATGCCTACTCCGGCAAGCGCACCTCTTCGGAGTGCTGTGCTACCGTCGAGGACGCACCATCGAGCTCCACCGGCAAGTGTAAGAAGGCAATGGCAGCTCCACCTGAGACTAAGAAGGTGTCCGCCAAGGAGGATGGCACTGGTGGTACCTTCACCATCAGCGCCACTCTTGACCCCAAATAGGAAAGCGCCCTCGTTGCTTTCCTGCGGGCAAATGTCGACGTGTTTGCATGGCAACCGTCTGATATCCCCGGTGTTCCCAGGAAAGTAATCGAGCACCACCTTGCCGTCTGTCCTCATGCGAGGCCCGTCAAGCAGAGAGTCAGGAAGCAGGCAGTGGAGCGCCAAGAATTCATCGCAGAAGAAATCAAGAAGTTGGAAGCAGCATGCCTTGTCAGAGGAGTGCTCCATCCCACGTGGTTGGCCAATCCTGTTGTTGTGCGCAAGGCTAACGGAAAATGGAGACTTTGTATTGACTTCACTAATGTTAATAAAGCTTGTCCCAAAGACCCATTTCCCTTGCCGCGTATTGACCAGATTGTTGACTCCACAGCCGGATGTGATTTGCTTTCATTTCTTGATGCATACTCAGGATACCATCAGATCTTCATGGCAGAAGAGGATGAAGAGAAAACCGCATTTATCACCCCATGTGGCACGTACTGCTTCGTACGGATGCCTTTCGGTTTGAAGAATGCTGGATCAACATTCGCAAGGGTAGTCCACCGTGCTTTTGAGCCGCAAATGCACAGAAATGTGGAAGCCTACATGGATGATATAGTGGTCAAGAGCAAAAACAAGGCTACTCTGATTCAAGATCTAGATGAAACTTTTGCAAATCTGCGCAGGATCAACCTCAAGCTCAATCCCGAGAAGTGCGTGTTCGGAGTCCAAAGATGTTGGGGAAACTGATCCACCAACACCTATGGGGACCGGGCCCCTTTCGGTTCGGAGGGGGGCGGAGGCCGCGCAAAGTGCGGATCGAGGCAGTACACGCGAGCAGTTTTACCCAGCTTCGGGCCGCACGGATGCGTAAAACCCTACTGCTGCTTGTTTGTGTGTATTGAATTCTTGCTCAGGAGCGATGGACGCTGCCAGACCGAGCGTAAGAGTGTTCCTGATGTTTTGAATGAGCCGAACCTCCTCTACGTTGCGCTTGGGCCTCCTTTTATACTTTCAAGGGGTCACCAACAAGTGGCAACGTAGACTAGAAGGGTAAAATGGAAAAGGATGCGGTAGGTGCAGCTACCGCTACTGTGGACACAGTGCACCCTACCTAACTCTGACGGCAGGGGACAAGGTCATTGAATGACCGTCTGAGTTGCCTAAATAGTGCAAAAAGTGACCGTTAGGAGCGCCACCGTTTGCCACGATGGCCTTCTCTTCATCTCCGCTTGCCACCGCGTACTCCTGGCTGCACAGGCTCCCGCCACGCGCCCCTGAGGAAGCCTCATGGCGACGCGCGGGTGGGTGCGCTGGAGCGTGGGTACAGAGTGGCAGCGGGCCCCCGGCGAGTACCTTGTTGGGGTCGTCGTCTTGTCGAGTCCAGAAGCTTGTCGCTCACCGGACCTTGCCGGGACGTGCGGTGCATCGCGGCAAGTTTCTTGAAGTGCCGTGGTTGGCCTTCCCAGCAAGCTCCTCTTGCCGGGGCCTTGTCTCTTCCTGGCAAGATCCTCTTGCCGGGGCCTTGTCTCTTCATCTTGAATGCTTTGTTCTTGAATGGCTCCAAAGGAACCCACGGAGGACTCTGGCGGTCGTCCGGCAAGCCTTGCCACGCGGCGCTGCAACTGCCCGTGCACAAGTTCGGGATACTAGGGTACCCCTACTCTAGTACACCGACAGGAGCCCCCGGGCCTGGGCCACACATGGTGCCGAGCGCTGTTGGGCCAGGCCCAAAACAGAGCACGGGCACGCGCGGAGCCTGGGTTATGCCGAATCTAACTCCGTATCCACCGCGCCCCCCGTAACGGCACGCGTCAATCGCGGAGTCGTGGGAGAGATCGTGGGTGGTTGTTTATTTGGAAGGCCGAAATGTCCGCCCCGTCCCTCTTTATAAGCAGGGGAAACAGGGGCATTTCCCCCACCTTCGCCCTTCGCTGCTGCAATCTCAGAAATCTCCGCCCCCTCCTCCGCTTGTAGAGTTGAAAGAGGGCAGCGCTCCGCCCCCGTCGCTGTCGCCACCACCAGCGTCGTCGATCTCCCCCACCGCCTCCGCCATGCCTCCGAAGCCCGGGAAGGGGAAGGCCACGAAGTCCGCGGCCGCGAAAGCTGTGAAGTCGACCGAAGCGCAGCGGCTTGAGGCGCTGCAGAAGGAGCGGGCCACTTTCCCCCCCGAGCTCTCCGCGAAGGAGTTGAGGGAGTGGTACTATCTCTTCTGGTCGACGGAGACGCGGGCGCATCCGCGCACGAAGGTACTCTCCGCCGTCGCCTCGCAAGCAGCTCCAGTTGGCGGATATCCTTTCTTCGCCGTGTTCTTCTATTGCGGGCTCTGCCCGCCATTCTCTGATTTCTTTTGCGACATCATGAACACCTATGGACTCCACCTCCTTGACTTCACCCCCAACGCCGTTCTGACCATGGCAGTTTTCGCCCATCTATGCGAAAACTTTGTCGGAGTCCACCCAAACGTAGCTCTCTTCCGCCATTTCTTTATGCCTCATGTCGAGAGAGGGGAACCTCTTGCCGGCGGGATCGCCTGGATCTCGCGGGCCGGCAAGAAGGAGACCTATCTGGAGGGGGAGCTCCGCAGCAAGTGGGACGAGTGGAGAGCAGATTGGTGCTGGGTTGTAGAAGAGAGCCCGCAGCCGTTCACCGCCCTGCGCCAAGCCCCAGCAGTGCGTGGCAATGACTGGAGCGCTCTGTCCGTGGACGACGACAAGCTGAAGATCGCCACCACTCGGATCTTGCGTCTCAGGCTTGCCGGGCTGACTGTAGGAGCTGTCGGCGCAGATTTCCTTCGCCGGCGCATCGCCCCTCTGCAGGCGAGGGGGAGACCCGCCTGGGAATTTGGAGGCCCGACAGATATCATGAGGTTGCGCCCAGGCCTCAACTTCAATTTCATCGTCATAGAGTTGGACGGGATACTCAAGGAGATATTCAAGCATGACCCACAGCATCCCGAGTGGTTCAGGTTGCCAGCAGGCGTCGTTCCTCTGTGCAACAACTCCTCGCGCGACCGCATCTGCGCCATGATGCCGTTGTGTGATTCGCACAGGATCGCTCCAACTTGGCAAGAGCCTGCCGGAGACGTTGTGCAGCAGTTCTTCGACAGCCTAGTGGAAGTAGCGGTCAATGATGACGACAAGAAGCTCCTCACCCGTGACACCACCGATCAAGAGATGGAACGCATCGCCACCAGGGCGGAAGAGGCGGCGGCAGCCGCAGCCGCGGGTGAATTTGGGTTCACGGTGGAGGAAGCGGACGCGGCATCGGCGATGAGTCTTGCTGAGCAGGAGTGGCCCGAAGACGAAGAAGAGCTTGCCGCGCCCGACGCCGAGTTGAGTGAGCCCGCCGAGGGTACGAGCGGCCCGCCATCTCCGGGGAGCTTGCCGGGAACAGGGCCCGGAATGCAGCCCCCAGTGCAGCCAAGAAGGCGCCTCCGCAGGATTGGGGACGCAGCAGGGCGGCAAGCTGGTCAACAGCCGCAGCGCCGCGCGACGCGCTCCGCCGCGGCAAGTACGGTTGCCACGGGTGCGCCTCCCGCCACAGTGGCAACTGGGGCGGGGTCATCTCGGGCTAGCGCTGCAGTCCCCGCCAAGCGGCCAAGGGATCCCATCCCTCCACCTCGTCGCGCCGGAGGTGGGCCGAACTTCGACCTCTCCGCGCTCAGCTCCGACGAGGAAGAGGAAGAAGAGTAAGATTTCCTTGTTGTTCTTGTAGTTCTTCAACTTGCCATTCCTGTCTTGCATCTGATCTGACCCACCCTGGACTCTCCCTTTTCAGGACTCTGGCCCAGAGGGCGGCGAAGAGGGCCAAGGCTCAGGTGGTGATCATCCAGGACGAGCCCACTACGACGACAGGAGGCGTGCCCGAGACCACCTTGCTGGATCCGGCCATCACTTCGCAGAGCAGCCCCCAACGCAGCCCCCAGCGTAAGCATATGTTATCTGACACTTTGACGCAAGGGGTCTGGTGCTGCACAAAGTGTCAGATAACATATGCGAAAAAGGATTATAGCATAAAAAAAACTGACAAGATGTGCGTTGTCCCTTGCCGGAGACTCCTCCCTTGCCGGAGGCTCCTCCCTTACCGGAGAACGCTCCCTTGCCGGGGAGTCCGCCCTTGGCGGCGTAGTCGAAGCAGACGACGAGTCGGAGGTGATCACCACGCCCTCCTGATGAAGCTGTTCTGCTCCTGCACAAACAAACCAGTGATCAGATGTCAACAAAGGAAAAGAGCAACCATGCGCACCCAGAAGCAGAAAGTAAACCATATGCTTACGCTGGGGGCTGCGTTGGGGGCTGCTCTGCGAAGTGATGGCCGGATCCGGCAAGGTGGTCTCGGGCGCGCCTCCTGTCGTCGCAGTGGGCTCGTCCTCGATGATCACCACCTGAGCCTTGGCCCTCTTCGCCGCCCTCTGGGCCAGAGTTCTGAAAAGGGAGAGTCCAGGGTGGGTCAGATCAGATGCAAGACAGGAATGGCAAGTTGAAGAACTACAAGAACAACAAGGGAATCTTACTCTTCTTCCTCTTCCTCGTCGGAGCTGAGCGTGGAGAGGTCGAAGTTCGGCCCACCTCCGGTGCGACGAGGTGGAGGGATGGGATCCCTTGGCCGCTTGGCGGGGACTGCGGCGCCAGCCCGAGATGACCCCGCCCCAGTTGCCACTGCGGCGGGAGGCGCACCCGCGGCAACCGTACTTGCCGCGGCGGAGCGCGTCACGCGGCGCTGCGGCTGTTGACCAGCTTGCCGCCCTGCTGCGTCCCCGATCCTGCGGAGGCGCCTTCTTGGCTGCACTGGGGGCTGCGTTCCGGGCCCTGTTCCCGGCAAGCTCCCCGGAGATGGCGGGCCGCTCATACCCTCGGCGGGCTCGCTCAACTCGGCGTCGGGCGCGGCAAGCTCTTCTTCGTCTTCGGGCCACTCCCGCTCAGCAAGACTCATCGCCGATGCCGCGTCCGCTTCCTCCACCGTGAACCCAAATTCACCCGCGGCTACGGCTGCCGCCGCCTCTTCCGCCCTGGTGGCGATGCGTTCCATCTCTTGATCGGTGGTGTCGCGGGTGAGGAGCTTCTTGTCGTCATCATTGACCGCTACTTCCACTAGGCTATCGAAGAACTGCTGCACAACGTCTCCGGCAGGCTCTTGCCAAGTTGGAGCGATCCCGTGCGAATCACACAACGGCATCATGGCGCAGATGCGGTCGCGCGAGGAGTTGTTGCATAGAGGAACGACGCCTGCCGGCAACCTGAACCACTCGGGATGCTGTGGGTCATGCTTGAATATCTCCTTGAGTATCCCGTCCAACTCTATGACGATGAAATTGAAGTTGAGGCCTGGGCGCAACCTCATGATATCTGTCGGGCCTCCAAATTCCCAGGCGGGTCTCCCCCCTCGCCTGCAGAGGGGCGATGCGCCGGCGAAGGAAATCTGCGCCGACAGCTCCTACAGTCAGCCCGGCAAGCCTGAGACGCAAGATCCGAGTGGTGGCGATCTTCAGCTTGTCGTCGTCCACGGACAGAGCGCTCCAGTCATTGCCACGCACTGCTGGGGCTTGGCGCAGGGCGGTGAACGGCTGCGGGCTCTCTTCTACAACCCAGCACCAATCTGCTCTCCACTCGTCCCACTTGCTGCGGAGCTCCCCCTCCAGATAGGTCTCCTTCTTGCCGGCCCGCGAGATCCAGGTGATCCCGCCGGCAAGAGGTTCCCCTCTCTCGACACGAGGCATAAAGAAATGGCGGAAGAGAGCTACGTTGGGGTGGACTCCGATAAAGTTTTCGCATAGATGGGCGAAAACTGCCATGGTCAGAACGGCGTTGGGGGTGAAGTCAAGGAGGTGGAGTCCATAGGTGTTCATGACGTCGCAAAAGAAATCAGAGAATGGCGGGCAGAGCCCGCAATAGAAGAACACGGCGAAGAAAGGATATCCGCCAACTGGAGCTGCTTGCGAGGCGACGGCGGAGAGTACCTTCGTGCGTGGATGCGCCCGCGTCTCCGTCGACCAGAAGAGATAGTATCACTCCCTCAGCTCCTTCGCGGAGAGCTCGGGGGGGAAAGTGGCCCGCTCCTTTCGCAGCGCCTCAAGCTGCTGCGCTTCGGTCGACTTCACAGCTTTCGCGGCCGCGGCCTTCGTGGCCTTCCCCTTCCCGGGCTTCAGAGGCATGGCGGAGGCGGTGGGGGAGATCGACGGCGCTGGTGGTGGCGACAGTGATGGGGGCGGAGCGCTGCCCTCTTTCAACTCTGCAAGCGGAGGAGGGCGGCGGAGATTTCTGAGATTGCAGCAGCGAAGGGCGAAGGTGGGGGAAATGCCCCTGTTTCCCCTGCTTATAAAGAGGGACGGGGCGGACATTTCGGCCTTCCAAATAAACAACCACCCACGATCTCTCCCACGACTCCGCGATTGACGCGTGCCGTTACGGGGGGCGCGGTGGATACGGAGTTAGATTCGGCATAACCCAGGCTCCGCGCGTGCCCGTGCCCTGTTTTGGGCCTGGCCCAACAGTGCTCGGCACCGTGTGTGGCCCAGGCCCGGGGGCTCCTGTCGGTGTACTAGAGTAGGGGTACCCTAGTATCCCGAACTTGTGCACGGGCAGTTGCAGCGCCGCACGGCAAGGCTTGCCGGACGACCGCCAGAGTCCTCCGTGGGTTCCTTTGGAGCCATTCAAGAACAAAGCATTCAAGATGAAGAGACAAGGCCCCGGCAAGAGGATCTTGCCGGGAAGAGACAAGGCCCCGACAAGAGGAGCTTGCCGGGAAGGCCAACCACGGCACTTCAAGAAACTTGCCGCGATGCACCGCACGTCCCGGCAAGGTCCGGTGAGCGACAAGCTTCTGGACTCGACAAGACGACGACCCCGACAAGGTACTCACCGGGGGCCCGCTGCCACTCTGTACCCACGCTCCAGCGCACCCACCCGCGCATCGCCATGAGGCTTCCTCAGGGGCGCGTGGCGGGAGCCTGTGCAGCCAGGGGTACGCGGTGGCAAGCGGAGATGAAGAGAAGGCCATCGTGGCAAACGGTGGCGCTCCTAACGGTCACTTTTTGCACTGTTTAGGCAACTCAGACGGGCATTCAATGACCTTGTACCCTGCCGTCAGAGTTAGGTAGGGTGCACTGTGTCCACAGTAGCGGTAGCTACACCTACCGCATCCTTTTCCATTTTTACCCTTCTAGTCTACCTTGCCACCTGTCGGTGACCCCTTGAAAGTATAAAAGGAGGCCCAAGCGCAACGTAGAGGAGGTTCGGCTCATTCGAAACACCAGAAACACTCCCACGCTCAGTCTGATAGCGTACATCGCTCCTGAGCAAGGATTCAATACACACAAACAAGCAGCAGTAGGGTTTTACGCATCCGTGCGGCCCGAAGCTGGGTAAAACTGCTCGCGTGTACTGCCTCGATCCGCTCTTTGCGCGGCCTCCGCCCCCCTCCGAACCGAAAGGGGCCCGGTCCCCATAGGTGTTGGTGGATCAGTTTCCACGACACCACATCACATAGAGACAACCTAATATTGGAGTATGCTAGTCATCCACTGGCGCGCCGCTTCAAATGGCGGACGAAGTGAGAGGTCGCGTCACCTTGTGTCCAGATCTGAGATGCCATGTGTACCAGATGAATGACTCCAAGTTCGACCACCGTGATGCTAGGTGCGAGCTGAGGAACACTGTTGGAGAGACCCCTCATAATTTTCCTACATTGGTCGTTTGATTCATAGGATAGAATGCTATACGATTTTTTCCCTACATAATCATGTTTTAATTGGCAATCTAGCATCCACTCCAACTTTTGTTTCACTTCCTTTGTTCCTACGAAGAGAGTACTTGTTCTAAATGATGTGCTGCTGCAAGAGCCGCCTATATTAATTAATGATGCTCTAAAAAGGTGGACCAACTTTGGCTATAGTAGTACGGTACTAGGTTAGTAGGTGACCTTGCGCTTGGCTCTTCTCCTCTTCCGGAAGTCGAACAATAATGATGGTACTACAATAGTACTTCTGGCAATCTGACACCAAATGAACTGTTGCACGTCCACCGCTTGTAAGCAAAAGTTTCTCCTCGTGCTACAAGCCACCCCGCATGCGTTGGTGAGGGAGAAGGTAAGCAAGCTTCTCATCGTTCTGCGAGTCGACGGGACACATCAAAGTTATTTATTAGTACTCTCTTCAAAAAGGGCCGACCATGTCCATGTCTACCATCCCGTGCTCTGTCATTGAGTACGTGCACTATTCACGTGTCATCGAGGAGAAAAAATATTGCGTAGTACTAGGTGCCATCGAAGTGCACGACTCACTTACGCACTGCATATATCCATTTTCTAGCATGACATGCCACCTTGATGCTAGATGTCCCATGTGTCATGGAGGCATATAGTATGATTTTTAAAATGGAGGCATATAGATGTCTTGCATGTTGGCAAAAGGATGAACCAAGCTCATGTCTTAAACGAAAGAGTGGAAGAACATAGATTCCCGACGACCGAGAAGGAGCAACAAACCTCGCGGTGGAGCGTCTGCACTCATAATATTTTATATTATTCAGCGATATAAAATCAACCAAATATCTCCATGTTCCTATACCATTCTATAGTATGAGAATAACTTTGAACGTAAGCCATTGATTCACTCTATCCAATGGTCATAGTTGGAAAATCCAAACAAAACCAAGCATTGGATCAACTCTTCTAGCACTTAGATTGTTGCCGCCTTCCCACCTAGGCCACCTATATATCCGCTCATGTGTGATGACCACAGGAGCTATCCACTCAGATTGTATTTAGAAAAAATAAAGGTCGATAACTAATGCGGCACCTCGGGCCAACGCGGCCAGATCACATTTTGCACGATAAATTACACGCCATGTTTCGTTGACATGTGGTCCTGTTCCAACAAGTCAGTGAGACGAGGGTGTGTCCTTTTCTACTATTTCTGAAAGGACGTGTAGGCCGGGGCGCCTCTTCGTGTATCCTGGCAAACTGGCAACCGTCCACCGACTCTTCGCCTTTCCCTCTTGATTTGGAACTGCTGTTGCACGCTCTTCCTCCCTCCTCCATTTGCCTTCACCCTTCCTTCTGTCATGTTCGATCGTCTTCTCCATGGAGGGAACATGCCGGAAACGACCCCGTTATTCTTGCCCCGATTTGGAAGATGGCATGGTGGAGGAACTCATTGATCGGTGTGACGTCATCACCTTGGCTCGCATGGAAGGTTCATTCATGACCATTCTCGACTCAACTAATAACATCACTACAAGGAACCCAAGGGTCCAGGAGCGGTTTGATCTCCCCTATCTTCTTCGTTGTGACCCTGCTGACTGGCACGGGGACGACGGAGGCCTCGCCTTGTGCAAGTTGATGCCGCTTGATAATGATACATATGATGTTAAGATGCCATCACTTGAGGGCAAGGCTGGGCAGGCGCAAATGGAGATTGGGTTGTTTATATTGGGTACAACAGCGAGTGGGAACTTGTGAATGTGTACACTCGTCACCAGGTTCCACTTTGAAAAATCTCAGTAGACTGCCCAGAGGTTGAGCACACCGGTATTCTACGCACGTTCAAATACGATCATGGTGACTGTCTTCTATGAAAGATATCAATTTGTTGAGTTCCCAGCCACTCTTGGCATTACAGGAACTATGTAGTTGTTGCTATCTTCGACAAGCTTGTTGTCGTCCTTCATGGTTCGACTTGATGGATATTGCTCAAAAATCAGTTTCTATACATGGATGTGTACTGTGATGCAATTCAATGTGAGGGTCTTGTGTTTGCTTCCACCACTCATGGCACTGTTTTTGCATGGGATCCTCGTAGTTTCGGTACGTTTGTCTTCCACTATAATAATTGTTTCATCCACATGCATGCGGGTTAGCAAGTTTCCCTTTACTAATTAACCTTCTTCTTGTGTTTCCAAGGTCCTGTGAACATTCCACCACCTATACTTGAAATTTTTTATAACCAAGGGGGATATGACGATGGTGATGATCACGAGCATGAGGACGAGGAGGGCCCATATACTCAGTGGCGCCTGACAACTTATTCCGATGGATCACCCCTTCTTGTCTGTATATAGCGCACTACTGATGTTACTACTAAGGAAGCAGGTGTTGTCTCCCATGGTCACACTCTCCGGACCTATTCCAACACCCGTTGCATGGTATTCGGGATGGATACTAGTGTGCTAGCGCCAACACCTTCTCCATGGTATAGTATTGATAGTCTTGGAGAAAACTCGCTCTTCCTTGGACAAAACCATCCAATGATGGTGAAAGGCGATCCAACTACTGTTGACACAACATTACTACCATTTATGAGAAGCAACTGTATCTATACCTCGGACATTTCGGTGGTTCCCTACCCTGGTACTGATATAGTAGGCCGCTTCAGCCAGGATGATCAGTCCTGCATTGGTCTCGAGATTGACAATAGATGGCCCTTCCCAGAGAATCAGTTGTGGTTCAAAGCAAGCGTTTCCAACGCCGAGGATTGGTTGAGTTGAAGTTCATTTCATTGCTTGTTATTTGTTGTGTGATGAAAAATTTAGTATTTATAATGTATCCAAGTTGTCGTTGTGGGTTGATGACCTGTTGTATGTAACAAAATGATATGCCTGTGATAAACTTACTAAATTTACGAATGGCTTTCGAGTCGCTTCTCTGAGTGGGTGCTGCGACGAGGCAAAAAAGTATTTTCTGAATACATAATTGTACGTGCATTGCAACAGGTTATCGGATGAGGCCAATCAACAATAGTACACTATTTGTACTAGCTTCACATGCTTCGCACGTCGGGCGGGTGTTTTTACTGTAGCTGTGAATCCCATCATCCTAGGTCCTCGGATGAGTCCAGTAGAAATTGCATTCTGATGTTTGGGTTCAAACTTTCAGAATTGCTGCACTATGTCTACGTCTACGTATACGTAATACAACAAGTTTTAAACTTGAGACCAACCACCCACCCTCACAAAGAACACTTTTTAACCTATCACAGACTCCAGGAAATTTGCCCACAGTGTGAGGTGGGCCATATGTTAATGTATTTGCTGTACGTAACCAACACCTCGAATCCTCGATACTAATACTACTATATAGTAGTAGGGTGGCATGGGCCAGAACAGGAATTCACGTCCAGGAGTACGACACACGCCACTAGCACGACTTCCATCTGACACAATATTTCTTGGAGTTCATGCTACAACTATCTCTTCAACCACGTCGTTTCTCTAACTCAGCCATCGCGCAGCGAGCGAGGTGGGGGTTTGCCGATAGTCGGTTTCCTCAACTGTGGTCCTACTTGTAAGGCCAACTCCAACGCATGACCCCAAATGGACCTCCGTTTTGCTCGGATTCTGTCCATTTGGGTAGGGCAATGGGGTCGTGTCCGGGCCATTTCTCGGATGCGGTGGTCGTGCGCCGAACGCGCGGACGCATCCCGACCGCGTACATTTTCTTTGCAAACAATATCTTTTTTTCATCATTGATTTTTGGTACATGGAAATACATCACCAAAATTTGACTAGAAAAGTAAGACCAAAGAAAACAAGAACCACAAGAATACATTTTAGAAGATATCCAACTTCCATAACTGCTCCTGTAAGTTGGATTAGTGCCTTCTCGATGCATTCATTGTTGATCTGCAGAGGCTCGATCTTCCGTGCTTCTTTCTTCTTTGAGTGTAAAGAAGTAGACGTTGCTTCCTCGCATCTAGTCTCATGCCTAACCTCTATTCTATCAACAAGTGCACTAGTCTCATCTCTAGCCTCTATGCTAGCTAAAAGTGCTAGAACATCTACTAAATTGCGCTCTATCAATATATCGATGTACTCTTCTTCCCAATACCAAAACTTGCATCCATTCTACACAATAAATTTTAAGTTAGCACAACTAGACTAATCTAAGAGCACAACCAAAGATTTGGTCGAGTTCTTCCTCCTTTTGCCGACACGTGGGACATCCAGCATCCAAGCCGTGTCATGCAAGAAAATAGAGTGGTAGTTGAAGCCACGTGATGTGCATCTTGGGTTAAACTGTAAATTAGAATCTTACTACTCTTGAGTAACTCCAAAATCGGCCACCAAAGATCTTTATTGGATTTGTTTTTCATCACCAGCACGTCGAGGTGAAAGATCTGCAGGTTCAGTGGGTCCTCTTGTGTTTTCACTAACATGTGGGACCACATATGAGCAAACAGACGATGGGCTCCGCGTGTCTGCTAGCTGGCTGAGAAGAGAGCTGGAGGAGGGCTGAGCACGGACTCCAGGAAATTTGTTCAACGTAACCAACACCTCGATATAGGCTCGTTATAGTGGGGTGGCATGGGCCATAACTAGCATTCACGTCTAGCAGTACGGCACACGCCACCCACACGAGTCCCATCCGACACCATGTTTCTTGGAGTCCGTGCTACAACCATCTCTACTCCCTCCCGTTTTCTCACCCATCGCACGGTGGGCGGGGTGGGGGTTTGCCGATAGTCGATTTGCTCAACTGCGGTCCCATTTGTAAGTGAAAATGCAACACCGCACGCATTCCCCCTTGAGCAGCGTGCCGGACCAACCGTGTGGGGGTGCGACGCGAACATGGCAGGCTTTTCCTTTTGAACTTGTAACTTGTAAAATTTGGTTCTGCTCCATGGCGTGACCGATAGATAGAAATAACAATTTTCCCTAGAGTAATGAGAAGTTTGGTTCTGGCGCGGTTCATGCATGGAGTACGTACGAAAATTATGAAGTTGATGCGAAAGGTAAGATAATTACTAGTAGTACGATATTACTACAAGGATTTGACGGAAAGATAAAAATACATACGGATCCATCAACGACATCCTCACGCCCTAGTGCGCCGGGTCACCAACTGACATGTGAGGAGCACCAGCATTGGCGGCGAGCTCAACGTGCTTCTGAACAATGTCGTCCAAGGTTGCCATGTGGTCCAAGAAGGCTAGCGTCCTATCATCCTCCTCTTGCATGTAGTAGTCCTTGTGGATGATTTGCGCACAGACGTGGGTGATTATGTCGATGGTGTCTTGCTGCGCCAGGCGCTGCGCGGCAAGCGCGACCTCAAGGTGGACATTCTCCGGCGCGACGGCGGGCAGTCGCAGGGCCACCAGTGCATCGAAGAGGTTGTCACCATAGTGGCCGTTGAGGGTGGCGGGCATCACAGAGCCTGGGCGCGTCGGCTGGAGGCGTATGTCAAGGTCGTCTGCGACCTTCTTAACGAAGGTGAACTTGTTGAGGAAGCGGACGAGGACCTCGTCGGACAAGGAGACGAAGCTGTCGTCCAAGCGGCCTCTCGCCCTGGCGGCCTCAAGCACTACCTGGAGACGTTCTTTGGTGCCGGGCCGCAGGCCGGCGTCATGGACCATCTGGCACAGCCGGCTGATGCTCGCGCTCATCGCCTCCATGGGTCTAGCTTAGCTTCTAGTCAACTGATCTTGCGATTGGAGTGATCACTCTTGCCCTTGGTTAGCATGTGTAGGTGCATAGGATTTCATTCTAGATTGGACTAGTGGGGAGCCTTTATATGAGAAGTGCAGACTGCATTGAATTCACGTGCGTGTTGGCCATCTACTCCTCGACCCTCTACTGCATCTGCCTTTGGTTGTATGACAGGTGGGCCAGCCACCCGTTTGGCCCACTTGTCATGCACCCAAAGGCAGGTGCAGTAAGTCAATGAAGCCGCGTCCCCCTCCGTGCCGGTGCAGTATAGTCATCTCACGGACCTCTAGTTGGGGCCAAACGAGAGAAGTTTGATGTTTACTAGTTTATTGGTCCCCTTTGCATTTTGCGCCAAGTTTTGACCTTTGATTTAACTAATAAAATGTTAATGCATGTAACCAAAAATGTTGTGTAAGTTACCTTACGAAAACCAAATAATCCCAAAACACTTTTTTTGATGGGTAATCCCAAAACACTTAGGCACGATACATTAACTCCCTCCTCGTTTCTTATTTCGTGACATATCAACCAATGAGAGATGTGGGCCGTGCATGCTTTCAATGACTTGGGACTACCAAACATGACATGCAGTGGTTAGTTCATTGCATGTAATCCTATTAATTAGCAAAAAGACATTAAGTTCTCTTGCCGATAGGAATAAAACAATACACCATGTATTAATTTACAGAGGGAGTAGTACATTTTTTGTGACATGTATTACTAGATATTGCTAGTTAAATACTAAAATCCAGATGGATGTGGTTGTACTACTAAATCCAGACGGTGGTGCTAGTACTAGTAGTAGTACTACCAATGTAGTAGCACCGTACTACCCGTTGGTCAAATTATTATGTGCTGCTCCTCACAGTGAAGTGACAAGACCCTGCGCCGGAGATGACACCTGAGTATAGGCATCGTGTTCGGCATACAATAGTCAGCCTCACCATTTGCAGTCACTATCATCATGGCTGTAGAGCTAGCCTTCTTACAACTAGCTGTGTTCGACATAATTTCCCGTGCGTAGATGCCCGTGCATTTGACGGAACACCAAGATTGGGGGTGGACGGCGCCGGCAGCGGCCATCGTGCCAGATTTTTCCATGGCCTTCTAGATGTGGTGGGGAGGAGATAAGGCTGATTGTGAGAGACAAGGAGTTGTTTGTAAATAGGGAACAAGTGCGGGCATCTTTTTGGAAAACTGGAGAAGTTTGGTTTGTATGCGTCAGATCTAGATTCAACAGCTATTGGTGAAAGATGGCAGGCACAACATCATCACCAACTCATGACCTGTTTGATTCGCAGGATTTTGAAAACGCAGGAATAGGACACGGCAATATTACAAGTTTCAAACTGATATTACAAATGTTAGGAGTAATGTTGCACCTATGAAGAGGGAATTACTAGGAAGTTTACGTAAGAACTTTCGTTATTTTAGGTGGATGTAGCATTATCATACAAACAAAAATCCACCACCCTGACAAGTCACTAATGGGCAAATGAGTTTTCGAGTCTCTGGCCACTTGATGTTTCAAATACAAATTCAGCTTCTGCGGAGACTTTGTCATTTAGGCTTAGACGCTTGCGGTGATCAGCACACCATTCATTGTTGCGCCAGAGAACGCCAAACCTCATTACCTTGATCACACTTGCCTCCAGAACAAAGAACCTGGCCGGTTTAATCTTAGATGTGCTGCTTTGGTAGTCGATCAAATCAATTTCTGTAAGATGGAGATCAAGGCATTTGGTGAGATTGTTATAGTGCAGCACATTTTTCACTTTCGAGTCTTTTTTTCTGCAAAAGAAGAGAACATATTAGAGCAGCTGGCTATATAAGATTGCCGTGTCATCAAGAGGAACCAATATCATTTGCTCATACGATAGGGTTGGCTGGCTAGTGATATTTTTTCACTCTCTCTCTCTCTCTCTCTCTCTCTCTCTCTCTCTTTCTTCCTTTTTCTTTCCTCTCATTTACCTAGGAGCACGTGAAGAGCTTGGGCATTTGTTGCCTTCCACTATGTGGCCGATGCCATATTTCTCAAAAGTATGCCACATTATACGCATCGATGTCAAATCAAAAGATTTTGGCACCGCTCTCGCGATGTGCGAGAGTTGGCACCGCTGTGCACACAGACCCACATGTATAAACAAATTAATCAAACCAACTACACCAGCCTCCCACTTTCCCAAACAAGTGTTTTTTTATTGCCTCAGTCCTCTCTCTCTCCCACGCAAGTGTTTTTTCATTGTGTTAGTTAATTTGACACCGGAGCAAAGTAGGTGATCCAGATTGGGGCACCAGGTGAGCAATGGAGGGGCATCGATGCCAATTGCATCACAAGTGAATTTGGAACGTGTTTTGGCCTACATAGTGGAGGGCCATTATAGCCCACTTTTGTACTACCTCATATTTAGTATTAAATTTTGACCATAGATTTACCTAAGAAAATGCCAATGCATGTCACTAAAAATTATACCATTTTAAATTATGTTCAAATACGAATCCAACAATATAGGTCTTAGTGACATGCATTAACATTTTGTCAGTTAAATCTATGGTCAAATTTTGATACTACAAAATAGGAAGAGTAAACCAGGATGGAGGTAGTACTTGCTCTTAGGGTAACTATAGAGTTACTAGTCTAAGTTACTTTCCACTATGACTAGCCTAGGCTACTATAGTAGTACAACAAAAAAACGATGCAGGTGATCACGTGAGAAAAAAATACTAAAAACATTTCTTTCAGTGTAGTGCGTAGATGCAGTTTTGAACACTACACTTGTCATCGTAATTTGGGAAAATTACAAAAAAAAATGGAGCTACGTTGTGATTACCGTTTACTAATAGGAAATAAGTTTCACCTCGATGAGTAGCTTCTCCGTGCATGGAAAACATGTAAGGAATCCAACAACTTGATCCAGATTGGGGCCGATAGATTTTATTGCCAAGATCTTCACTGTGCGCATAGACTGAGTCAAGCTTGTGGGAATCATTTTCTGGAAGACGGTCATAAATACATCAAGAAGAAATTAAAAAATGTGAATTTCAAGAAGACGGAGAAGAAGATGAGTGTTGTACCTGAACAATTACGGATCCAACAAAGAGTTCAGAGAATTTGGCAGACGAGTACACCAACACTGTCAATTACGACGCGTCAATGACCCTGATTTTTGTTGGAACTTCTAGATCCGATACAAGAAATCTCTCAAGGAAAGGCGCATTCTCAATGACCTTAACCTGGAATAGCTGGAGTGATCTCTTCCCAATTGATGTCTTGTTGCGGGGCTAGCAAGACACATAAATCCATCAGAGATTCGTCGAGGCGATGTGGAGGCTAATGAACCCGTGGATCTGCTCAAGACGAAGGTACTCGAGCACAGTACAGCTGCGGAGCAGGTGCTCCATAGCCTCTTTCGATATGACAACGTCGAAGAGGTCGAGCTACTTGAGTTGAGGGAGAAGAAGGGCGGGCGCGACATTAATCTGGGGAAGATAGCAGGAGCTGAAGCTGGCGTGGCGCAGCACTGGCGTGAGGCGAAGCATGGACATCAGCAAAGAGCGACATTGTCCAGCTTCATAGCTGAGCTCCTCGAGCTGATCTAGGGCGGGGAATCGAACTTGGGTTGGACCTTGCAGTTGGTACTGAACATGCGGATGTCAAGGCGTCTGGCTGGCCCAGGGTGCGATGAATGGATCTTGGAGACTGCGGCCATGTGTTTGCAATCCCCATCACAGAGGCAGCTGTCGACAGTGAGGTTGAGGGGGACGCGGCGCCAGAGGGGGTGCCACCGCCGAGAGAGAAGGGCGGTACACATGACAGATTTGGTGGGGAGGAGGCCGATGATGACGAGCAACATGTCATCGGGGAGGCTGCTGATGAAGTCCAGGCTCGCCGGATGCGGTTTTGGCTCGAGCCGCCTCCGCTTGTTGGCTGCCTCGCCATCCATCTCAACCGGTGGCGACACCGGTGTACACGTGTGCTGGTGTGTGTTGTGTGCTGGGTGTGCGCGAGTGCGTCCTTCTGTGCATGTCGTCGCGAGTGGTGAATTGTGCGCAAGTGCGTCGTTCACGCGGAAGAAGTGTGTCCTCAATGTGCCCTCAATTTACTAGCGTGTGGGGTGCTACCCCGAGTGGTTTCAACTTTGTTTACCTCACCGCATGTCAGATGGGCCTCTAGTTTACTTATTTTCACCCACTGCCACATGGGCCAGCACACGAAGATACAGAACACGAGCTGACAAGGCAGCATGTGGACTGGTTAACCGGTCAACTAAACAATATATGGAGCTATACGCTGACACAGTGAGCATATAATCCATCGGTATAGAGAGTTCGAGTGAGAGGGGAGGCTCGTGAGAGATAGCAGAGAGAGAGAGAAAGAGCTACTCCCTCCGTTCGATAATGTAGTTCCAACATTTTGTAAAGTCAAACTTTTGAAACTTTGACCAAGTTTATAAAGAAATTACTTATATCTACAATACCAAAGATAAATGATAGTATGAAGTAAGTACATGTTGTGATGAATCTAATGAGCATTCCAGATGTAAATGTTTTTCTCCACATATACCTGGTCAAACTTTTCTGAGGTTTGACTTTTCAAAACAACCATATGCTTATGGACATGAGAGAGTCCCTAACGAGAGAGAGAGAGAGAGAGAGCGAGATAGAAAGAGTGAGTGAAAAAGTGTGTTTGCGTGTGTGAAAGAGACATGGACAACACACGATAAAAGTAGAGAAAAGCGTGTGTGTCTTATGCAAACATATCACACATGCATCTTCGACAACGGAAGCAAGGTGAGGAGATAGTGTGTGGTTGTTTGCAACCGAGAGAGAAAGACCCCTAACACATGGCCGAGAGGGGTCTGACAAACAAGGGAGAGAGGCCGAGAGAGACGTACGGAGAAAATGCAGACATGGGGAGGAGAGAATGTATGATTGTCATAGAGAGATCCCCTGGAGATCGTGATGGGACTACATGGGTGGGAGATCGAGTGACAAGATGTGTGTGTGATAGAAGATACCCCGAGAGATATCGAGATAGACGTATGGATGGAGGGAGACAATACGTGTGTTCTTGATGGCTAGTGAGAGAGAATCATACTTAGGGGGAAGGGAGTGCTTGCGCCTATGATGGTGTGAGGGATTATGGTACTTAGGGGGGTGCGTGTTGATACGTCTCCAACGTATCTATAATTTTTGATTGTTCCATGCTATTACATTACCTCTTTTGGATGTTAATTGGGCTTTACTATACACTTTTATATTAGTTTTGGGACTAACCTATTAACCGGAGGCCCAACCCAAATTGTTGTTTTTTTGCCTATTTCAGTGTTCCGCAGAAAAGGAATATCAAACGGAGTCCAAATGGAATGAAACCTTCGGGAGAGTTATTTTTGGAACAAACGCAATCCAGGAGACTTGGAGTGGACGTCAAGAAACAAACAAGGAAGCCACGAGGCAGGGAGGTGCGCCCCGAGGGGTGGGCGCCCCCCACCCTCGTGGGCCCCTCGTGGCTCCCCTGACCGACTTCCTTCGCCTATATATATCCACATACCTTGAAAACATCGAGGAGCACCACAAAATCCTATTTCCACCACCGCAACCTACTGTACCCGTGAGATTCCATCTTGGGGCCTTTTCCGGCGCTCCGCCGGAGGGGGAATCGACCATGGAGGGCTTCTACATCAACACCATAGCCTCTTCGATGAAGTGTGAGTAGTTTACCACAGACCTTCAGGTCCATAATTATTAGCTAGATGGCTTCTTCTCTCTCTTTGAATCTCAATACAAAGTTCTCCTTGATCTTCTTGGAGATCTATTCGATGTAACTCTTTTTGCGGTGGGTTTGTCGAGATCCAGTGAATTGTGGGTTTATGATCAAGTTTATCTATGAGAAATATTTGAATCTCCTCTGAATTCTTTTATGTATGATTTGTTATCTTTGCAAGTCTCTTCGAATTATCAGTTTGGTTTAGCCTACTAGATTGATCTTTCTTGCAATGGGAGAAGTGCTTAGCTTTGGGTTCAATCTTGCGGTGTCCTTTCCCACTGACAGTAGGGGCAGCAAGGCACGTATTGTATTGTTGCCATCAAGGATAAAAAGATGGGCTTTATATCATATTGCTTGAGTTTATCCCTCTACATCATGTCATCTTGCCTAATGCGTTACTCTGTTCTTATGAACTTAATACTCTAGATGCATGCTAGATAGCGGTCGATGTGTGGAGTAATAGTAGTAGATGCAGAATCATTTCGATCTACTTGTCGCGGACATGATGCCTATATACATGATCATGCCTAGATATTCTCATAACTATGCACTTTTCTATCAATTGCTCGACAGTAATTTGTTCACCCACCGTAATACTTATGCTATCTTGAGAGAAGCCACTAGTGAAACCTATGGCCCACGGGTCTATTTTCCATCATATAAGTTTCCGATCTATTTTCTTTTGCAATCTTTACTTTCCAATCTACATCATAAAAATACTAAAAATATTTATCTTATTATTATCTCTATTATATCTCACTTTTGCAAGTGGCCGTGAAGGGATTGACAACCCCTTTATCGCGTTGGTTGCAAGGTTCTTATTTGTTTGTGTAGGTACAAGGGATTTGCGTGTAGCCTCCTACTGGATTGATACCTTGGTTCTCAAAACTGAGGGAAATACTTACACTACTTTGCTGCATCACCCTTTCCTCTTCAAGGGAAAACCAATGCAGTGCTCAAGAGGTAGCAAGAAGGATTTCTGGCGCTGTTGCCGGGGAGGTCTAGGCACAAGTCAAGACAAACCAAGTACACATCACAAACTCTTATCCCTCGCATTACATTATTTTCCATTTGTCTCTAATTTTCCTCTCCCCCACTTCACCCTTGCCGTTTTATTCGCGCTCTCTTTCCCATTCGCCTCTTTTCTCGCTTGCTTCTTGTGTTCTCGTGTGTTATATCGTTTATTCCGTCGTCATGGATAGCTCTGTCTTCATTCCTTCATTTCCCAATTTTAAAGTCCTTCACTTCAAACAAAGACAATGAGAAAACTTAAAAGGATCTTGGTATAGGATGTTAGAATCCCGCCGTAGTTGCAATATAGAAGGAGATTTCAAGATTTTACTTCGCAATTTTTATGTTGGGCTAACCATATCCCATAGACAACTCCTTGATTTTGCCGCCAAAGGGAATTTAATTGAAATTGTTCCTAGTTTTGCTTATGAAATTATAGAGGGAATAGTAGGAGTACTTCCCCTGCAAAAGGGACGACCCCTTACTCAAGAAGGAACCCAAATCTTAGAGAAATTATGTGAATTACAAAAATCTATTGAACCTCTTAAAATTGTTGGTGGGAATCTCAACCGCTTGAATACTTTGATTACACTTTGCAATAAGAAGTTGGTTGCTCTAGATCTAAAGATCTCCGAGCATGAAGGAAAACGCAAGGAACCTCCCGGATCCGAGCATAACTCCATTAAAAATAAAAATACCAAATATGGCAATACGTTGATTTATTCTCGCTTTTGTGCTTAGCTAGGGGCCTTAAATGATAACGCTTGTTGGGAGGCAACCCAATTTTATTTTTGTTCTTTACTTTTTGCTCCTGCCTAGTAATAAATTATTCATATAGCCTCTGGTTAGATGTGGTTTTATGTTTTAATTAGTGTTTGTGCCAATTAGAACCTATAGAATCATCTTGGGTGATAGTTAATGTGATCTTGCTGAAAAACAGAAACTTTTGCACGCACGAGAATAATTTTAATAAATCACAGAAACATGATTTTCAGTTGATTCCTTTTGAACTATATTAATAGAAAAATTTCCTAGTACTTGCTATTTTTTTAGAAGTTTTAAGGATCCAGAAGTATTCGGAAGTTACAGATTACTAGAGACTGTTCTGTTTTTGACAGATTCTGTTTTTCGTGTGTTGTTTGCTTATTTTGATGAATCTATGGCTAGTATCGGCGGGTATGAACCATAGAGAAGTTGGAATACAGTAGGTTTAACACCAATATAAATAAAGAATGAGTTCATTACAGTACCTTAAAGTGGTGGTTTGCTTTCTTGAACTAACGGAGCTCATGAGATTTTCTGTTGAGTTTTGTGTTTTGAAGTTTTCAAGTTTTGGGTAAAGATTTGATGGATTATGGAGTAACGAGTGGCAAGAGCCTAAGCTTGGGGATGCCCAAGGCACCCCAAGGTAAAATTCAATGGCAACCAAAAGCCTAAGCTTGGGGATGCCCCGGAAGGCATCCCCTCTTTCGTCTTCGTCTATCGGTAACTTTACTTGAGGCTGTATTTTTATTCACCACATGATATGTGTTTTGCTTGGAGCATCTTGTATGATATGAGTCTTTGCTTTTTAGTTTAGCACAATCATCCTTGTTGTACACACCTTTTGGGAGAGACACACATGAATTGAAATTTATTAGAATACTCTATGTGCTTCACTTATATCTTTTGAGCTAGATAATTTTGCTCGAGTGCTTCACTTATATCATTTTAGAGCACGACGGTGGTTTTATTTTGTAGAAATTATTGATCTCTCATGGTTCACTTATATTATTTTGAGAGTCTTTTAGAACAGCATGGTATTTGCTTTGGTTATAAAATTAGTCCTAATATGATGGGCATCCAAGTTGGGTATAATAAAGACTATCATATAAAGTGCATTGAATACTATGAGAAGTTTGATTCCTTATGATTGATTTGAGATATGAGGATGGTGATAATAGAGTCATGCTAGTGTATTAGTTGTGAATTTGAGGAATACTTGTGTTAAAGTTTGTGATTCCTGTAGCATGCACGTATGGTGAACCATTATGTGATGAAGTCGAGCATGATTTATTTTTTGATTGTCTTCCTTATGAGTGGCGGTCGGGGACGAGCGATGGTCTTTTCCTACGAATCTATCCCCATAGGAGCATGCGCGTAGTACTTTGTTTCGATGACTAATAGATTTTTGTAATAAGTATATGAGTTCTTTATGACTAATGTTGAGTCCATGGATTATACGCACTCTCACCCTTTCACCATTGCTAGCCTCTCTTGTGCCGCGCAACTTTCGCCGGTACCATACACCCACCATATACCTTCCTCAAAACAGCCACCATACCTACCTATTATGTCATTTCCATTGCCATTCCGAGATATATTGCCATGCAACTTTCCACCCTTTCGTTTATTATGACACGCATCATCATTGTCATATTGCTTTTGCATGATCATGTAGTTGACATCGTATTTGTGGCAAAGCCACCTTTATAATTCTTTCATACATGTTGCTCTTGATTCATTGCATATCCCGATACACTGCCGGAGGCATCCACATAGAGTCATATTTGTTCTAAGTATTGAGTTGTAATCTTGAGTTGTAAGTAAATAAAAGTGTGATGATCTTCATTATTAGAGCATTGTCCCAAGTGAGGAAAGGGTGATGGAGACTATGATTCCCCCACAAGTCGGGATGAGACTCCGGACTTTATGAAAAATAAAAGAGGCCAAAGAAGCCCAAATAAAAAAGAGAGGCTAAAGAAGCCCACCAAAAAAATGAGAGAAAAAGAGAGAAGGGACAATGTTACTATCCTTTTACCACACTTGTGCTTCAAAGTAGCACCATGATCTTCATGATAGAGAGTCTCCAATGTTGTCACTTTCATATACTAGTGGGAATTTTACATTATAGAAATTGGCTTGTATATTCCAATGATGGGCTTCCTCAAAATGCCCTAGGTCTTCGTGAGCAAGCAAGTTGGATGCACACCCACTTAGTTTCTTTCGTTGAGCTTTCATTCATTTATAGCTCTAGTGCATCCATTGCATGGCAATCCCTACTCACTCACATTGATATCTATTAATGGGCATCTCCATAGCCCGTTCATATGCCTAGTTGACATGAGACTATCTTCTCCCTTTTTGTCTTCTCCACAACCACCATTCTATTCCACATATAGTGTTATGTCCATGGCTCACGCTCATGTATTGCGTGAAAATTGAAAAAGTTTGAGAACATCAAATTATGAAACAATTGCTTGGCTTGTCATCGGGGTTGTGCATGATTTAAATATTTTGTGTGACGAAGATAGAGCATAGCCAGACTATATGATTTTGTAGGGATAGCTTTCTTTAGCCATGTTATTTTGAGAAGACATAATTGCTTTGTTAGTATGCTTGAAGTATTATTGCTTTCATGTCAATATGAACTTTTATCTTGAATCATTTGGATCTGAACATTCATGGCACAATAAAGAAAATTACATTGAGAAATATGCTAGGTAGCATTCCACATCAAAAATTCTATTTTTATCATTTATTTACTCGAGGACGAACATGAATTAAGCTTGGGGATGCTTGATACGTCTCCAACGTATCTATAATTTTTATTGTTCCATGCTATTATATTACCTGTTTTGGATGTTTAATGGGCTTTACTATATACTTTTATATTATTTTTGGGACTAACCTATTAACCGGAGGCCCAACCCAAATTGTTGTTTTTTTGCCTATTTCAGTGTTTCGCTGAAAAGGAATATCAAACGGAATGAAACCTTCGGGAGAGTTATTTTTGCAAAAAATGCAATCCAAGAGACTTGGAGTGGACGTCAAGAAACAAACGAGGAAGCCACGAGGCAGGGAGGCGCGCCCCCACCCCCGTGGGCCCCTCATGGCTCCCCTGACTGACTTCCTTCATATATATATATATATCCACATACCCTGAAAACATCGGGGAGCACTACGAAACCCTATTTCCACTGCCGCAACCTTTTGTACCTGTGAGATCCCATCTTGGGGCCTTTTTCGGCGCTCCACCGGAGGGGGAATCGATCACGGAGGGCTTCTACATCAACACCATAGCCTCTCCGATGAAGTGTGAGTAGTTTACCACAGAGCTTTGGGTCCATAGTTATTAGCTAGATGTCTTCTTCTCTCTCTTTGAATCTCGATACAAAGTTCTCCTTGATCTTCTTGGAGATCTATTCGACGTAACTCTTTTTGCGGTGTGTTTGTCAAGATCCGATGAATTGTGGGTTTATGATCAAGTTTATCTAGGAGAAATATTTGAATCTCCTTTGAATTATTTTATGTATGATTTGTTATCTTTGCAAGTCTCTTCGAATTATCAGTTTGGTTTGGCCTACTAGATTGATCTTTCTTGCAATGGGAGAAGTGCTTAGCTTTGGGTTCAATCTTGTGGTGTCCTTTCCTAGTGACAGCAGGGGCAACAAGGCACGTATTGTATTGTTGCCATCGAGGATAAAAGATGGGGTTTATATTATATTGCTTGATTTTATCCCTCTACATCTTGTCATCTTGCCTAATGCGTTACTCTGTTCTTATGAACTTAATACTCTAGATGCATGCTGGATAGCGGTCGATGTGTGGAGTAATAGTAGTAGATGCAGAATCATTTCGATCTACTTGTCGCGGACGTGATGCCTATATACATGATCATGCCTAGATATTCTCATAACTATGCACTTTTCTATCAATTGCTCGACAGTAATTTGTTCACCCACCGTAATACTTATGCTATCTTGAGAGAAGCCACTAGTGAAACCTATGGCCCCCGGGTCTATTTTCCATCATATAAGTTTCCGATCTATTTTATTTTGCAATCCTTACTTTCCAATCTACATCATAAAAATACCAAAAATATTTATCTTATTATTATCTCTATCAGATCTCTCTTTTGCAAGTGGCCGTGAAGGGATTGACAACCCCTTTATCGCGCTGGTTGCAAGGTTCTTATTTGTTTGTGTAGGTACGAGGGATTTGCGTGTAGCCTCCTACTGGATTGATACCTTGGTTCTCAAAACTGAGGGAAATACTTACGCTACTTTGCTGCATCACCCTTTCCTCTTCAAGGGAAAACCAACGCAGTGCTCAAGAGGTAGCACCTATCACATAGAGAGAGAACAAGGGCAGAGAGTGTTGGATGGGTCTATATGTATAGCGCGAGCGAGACATGTGTTGTGTGAACCAGGGAGATATAAAGTATGAGAGAGATAGAGTTGCCCCGATAAGGCTGAGTGGTGCATCAGATAGCTGAGAAGGGGAAAGAGATATTCCATCCGCTCGATAATGCAGTGCTCGTAAATTTTTTAGAAGTCAAACTTTGGAAACTTTGATCAGGTTTACGCAAATGTTATTTATATCTACAATACCAAAGATACATCATACGAAACTACATCTCATGGTGAATCTAATGGTATATGTTTGTCTGTTTTTCTCCACGTACATGGTCAAACTTTGTGATGTTTGACTTTTCAATAAATCTATATGCTATGGACCAAAGAGAGTGCCTAAGTCGAGAGAGATTAAGTGTGTGTGTGAAGGAGAATGAGTAAGTGTGCAAAAAGAGTATGTGTGTGAAAGAGAAAGTGACAAACGATAAATTAGAGAGAGAGTGTGTGTTTTTTCATTTCTTATGCAAACATATCACGCATGCATCTCCGAGATAGACAAGTGAGGCGAGGAGATACACGAAGATAGCTAGTGTGTGATTGTTTGCAACGGAGAGAGACACCCCTATAGCACATGTCCAATAGAGGTCTGGACAACATGGAACAAAGGTCAAGAGGGACACATGGAGAACATGTACGCATGGGGAGGGAGAGAGGGTGTGTTTGTGATAGAGAGATCCCCTCAAGATCGTGAGGGGACTATATGGGTGGGAGATCGAGGGAGGTGCGTGCGCGATAGAAAGATGCCCCGAGAGAAATCGAGATAGACCATGCACATGTTTGTGATGGAGACTAAGATTAGCTAGTCATATACATATAGGGGGGACTGCATGTGCCTACAATTGAGTGAGAGACCATCATACTTGGCTAGCTAGGCATGAGATTGTGTGCGTGTGCGTGTGAGATGGAGAGAGAACGAGGGAGAGAGATAGAGTTTTAGATGGGCCTATCGAGTGCTAGTGAGATATGCATGTGTATGTGTGACCCAGGTAGATGGAGAGTTTGAGAGAGAGAGGGAAGAGATCCGAGATGAAAGAGTGGTGCGTGAGAGAGTTACGGGCAACGAGCCAAGGAATTTGTGTGCGTATGATGAGTGCACCCAAGATATCTAGCTTGGACTAGAGAATAACACATAGTGTGTGAGAGAGACCTATAGATGGAGTATATATGCATGTGAACTAGAAAGACCCTGATACGTCTCCGTCGTATCTATAATTTTTGATTGTTCCATGCCAATATTCTTCAACTTTCATATACTTTTGGCAACTTTTTATACTATTTTTGGGACTAACATATTGATCCAGTGCCCAGTGCCAGTTCCTGTTTGTTGCATGCTTTATGTTTCACAGAAACCCAATATCAAACGGAATCCAAATGGGATAAAAACGGACGAAGAATTATTTTGGAATATTTGGGATTTTCCGGAGGAAGAATCAACGCGAAACGGCGTCCGAGGTGGCCACGAGATAGGGGGGCGCGCCCTCCCCCCTGGGCGTGGCCTGGGCTCTCATGGGCCACCCATAAGGCGGTTGACGCTCTTATTTTGGCGCAAGAAAGCTAATTTTATGAGAAAGATCTGGGCGAAAGATTCACCCCAATCGGAGTTACGGATCTCCAGATATAAAGGAAACGGTGAAGGGGTAGAACCAGGGAACACAGAAACAGAGAGATAGATCCAATCTCGGAGGGGCTCTCACCCTTCGCAAGCCATGGGAGCCAAGGACCAGAGGGGAAACCCTTCTCCCATCTAGGGAGGAGGTCAAGGAAGAAGAAGAAGAAGGGGGGCCCTCTCCCCCTTGCTTCCGGTGGCGCCGGAACACCGCCGGGGGCCATCATCATCACCGCGATCTTCACCAACATCTCCATCACTTTCCCCCCATCTATATCCAGCGGTCCACTCTCCCGCAACCCGTTGTACCCTCTACTTGAACATGGTGCTTTATGCTTCATATTATTATCCAATGATGTGTTGCCATCCTATGATGTCTGAGTAGATTTTCATTGTCCTATTGGTGGTTGATGAATTGCTATGATTGATTTAATTTGCTTGTGGTTATGTTGCTATCCTTTGGTGCCCATCATATGAGCGCGTGCACGTGGATCACACCATAGGGTTAGTTGTATGTTGATAGGACTATGTATTGGAGGGCTAGAGTGACAGAAGCTTCAACCTAGCATAGAAATTGATGCATACGGGATTGAAGGGGGACCAATATATCTTAATGCTATGGTTGGGTTTTACCTTAATGAACGTTAGTAGTTGCGGATGCTTGCTAATAATTCCAATCATAAGTGCATAGAATTCCAAGTCAGGGATGACATGCTAGCTGTGGCCTCTCCCACGTAATACTTGCTATCGGTCTAGTAACGTAGTCAATTGCTTAGGGACAATTCCACTACTCCTACCACCACTTTTCCAAACTCGCTATATTTACTTTATTGCTTCTTTATCTAAACAGCCCCTACTTTTTATTTACGTGTTCTTTATTATCCTGCAAACCTATCCTATCACACCTTCAAAGTACTTCTAGTTTTGTACTTGTTCTAGGTAAAGCGAACGTCAAACGTGCGTAGAGTCGTATCTGTGGCCGATAGGACTTGAGAGAGTATTTGTTCTACCTTTAGCTCCTCGTTGGGTTCGACACTGTTACTTAACGAAAGAAGCTACAACTATCCCGTATACTTGCGGGTCATCAAGACCTTTTTCTGGCGCCGTTGCCGGGGAGTCATAGCGTGGGGTGAATATTCTCGTGTGTGCTTGTTTTCTTTATCACTAAGTAATTTTTATTTGCTGTTCTAAGTTGTTCTCTATCTTTAGTTATGGATATGGAACGCAAAATACCAAAAAATTAGATGTACTTGCTACTCATGTTGATGGGGTAACTCCTAAAACCCCCGACTCTCATTATGCGAGAGATATTATGTACTACTTTGATAATCCTGAGAAAATCCCATTCAACTTTATAATGGGAGACACGTTGGATCAACGTGAATACTTTAGGGATTATCGCTCGACACAAAAAGGGAAACTATTATGGGATCAATTTATTATGTTGCGTTGGTATGCCTGGAATCTATGCTTGAGATATGATATTACTTGTTGCTCTAGGATGGAGGCTCCACACCTTCCCTTTTCATGCAAATTTAGTGATAATGAAACCTTAGCTTCTTATGCTAATGGTATATATGATTACTATGATGTTGAACAAATAGAAGAATTTGTTGCTTTTAAGGCTGCTTATGAAATTGAAGCTTTTGTTTTAAAAGTATGAAGCTTTTGATGATGATGGTTATAGGCCTAAAAATCTTGCTATGCTTAGATATTGCTATGAAAATTATGAATACAATTACTATATTAATGCTTTTATGAAGAAAGTCTCTGCTGTCCAAGAAGAGACTAATATTTTGCAGGAAGCTATGGAAGAAGAAATTGATGAAACTGTGAGCTCATTGGATGAAAAAGATGATGAGGAGAGCGAAGAACAAAAGGAGGAAGAGTGGATTAGCTACCCGTGCCCACCTTCTAATGAGAGTAACCCTCCAACTCATACATTATTTAATTCCCCTTCGTGCTTACCGAAGGATGATTGCTATGATGATTGCTATGATCCCTTGAATTTGTTTGAAATATCCCTTTTTCATGATGCTTGCTATGCTTGTGGCCAAGATACCAATATGAATTATGCTTATGGAGATGAACTTGCTATAGTTCCTTATGTTAAACATGAAATTGTTTCTATTGCACCCACGCATGATAGTCCTATTATCTTTTTGAATTCTCCCTACTACACTTTATCGGAGAAGTTTGTGCTTATTAAGGATTATATTGATGGGTTGCCTTTTACCATTGAACATGATGATTTTGATAGATATAATATGCATGTGCTTGCTGCTCCTACTTGCAATTATTATGAGAGAGGAACTTTGTCTCCACCTCTCTATGTTTCCTATACTTTGAAATTGCAACAAACTGCTTATACTATGCGTTGGCCTTTACTATGTGTGCATGAATTGTTCTCTTATGACATGCCGATGCATAGGAAGAGAGTTAGACTTCGTTGTTGCTTGATATATGTTACTTTGTGCTGACTACTAAATTACAAATCATTGTTAATTAAAATTGGTTTGATATACCTTGGGATCCGGGTGGATTCATTACTTGAGCACTAAATGCCTAGCTTAATGGCTTTAAAGAAAGCACTGCCAGGGAGACAACCCGGAAGTTTTAGAGAGTCATTTATTTCTGTTGAGTGCTTTTATATAGTTTAAAAACAAAAAAAATAAAGAGGGGAACCTAAAAACTTTTCAAAAAGGAAAGTGAAAATGAGAAAGACAAGCATTGTTGAAGTGGGAGCTAGCCTTGAACTTTGTTCATGCTCACGGAAACTTTGCGAATCTTGATTACAGAAACTTTTCAAAAAAAAATAATTATCCCCTTGTATAATTCCATTGTATTATAAAAATAATGTGCCAAGGTTTGCCTTTAGGATGGTTGCAATGCTTGTTGATTTGTACGGTGCAGGACATAAACTTTGGCTATAGTGCGCGATTTTACATTTTTAACTGGAACGTCAATTGGTTTTGATTTTTTTTGCACTGTCTTGCTATACAACTTGTTTATTTTTTCTAATTTTGGTAGAATTGTTCGGGTACCAGAATTATGGTGGATGTTCAGATTGCTACAGACTGTTCTGTTTTTGACAGATTCTGTTTTTGTTGCATAGTTTGCTTGTTTTGATGAATCTATCAATTTGTATCAGTGGATTAAGCCATGGAAAAGCTATATTACAGTAGAAAAAATGCAAAAACAAAATATGAATTGGTTTTCAACAGTACTTAGAATGGTGATTTGCTTTATTATACTAACGGATCTTACCAAGTTTTCTGTTGAAGTTTTGTTTGGATGTAGTGTTTAATCGAGGATGTCTCGATATGAGGAAAAGGAAGAGAGGCAAGAGCTCAAGATTGGGGATGCCCGAGGCACCCCAAGTAAATATTCAAGGAGACTCAAGCGTCTAAGCTTGGGGATGCCCCAGAAGGCATCCCCTCTTTCTTCAACAAGTATCGGTATATTTTCGTATTCGTTTCGTTCGTGCGATATGTGTAAGTCTTGGAGCATCTTTTGCATTTAGTTTTCACTTTTTCTTTTATGCACCATGCTGGTATGAGATAGTCCTTTGTTGATTTATAGGATGCTCATTGCGCTTCACTTAGATCTTTTGAGTATGGCTTTATAGAATGCTTCATGTGCTTCACTTATATCATTTGAAGTCTGGATTGCCTGTTTCTCTTCACATAGAAAACCGCCATTTGTAAATGCTCTTTTGCCTCACTTATATTTGTTAGAGCATGGGCATATCTTTTATGGAAAGAATTAAACTCTCTTGCTTCACTTATATCTATTTAGAGAGATGACGGGAATTGGTCATTCACATGGTTAGTCATAAAATCCTACATAAAATTGGTAGATCACTGAATATGATATGTTTGATTCCTTGCAATAGTTTTGCGATATAAAGGTGGTGATATTAGAGTCGTGCTAGTTGAGTAATTGTGAAATTGTGAAATACTTGTGTTGAGGTTTGCAAGTCCCGTAGCATGCACGTGTGGTGAACTATTATGTAACGAAGTTGGAGCATGAGGTGTTCTTTGATTGCTTTCCTTATGAGTGGCAGTCGGGGACGAGCGATGGTCTTTTCCTATCAATCTATCCCTCTTAGGGCTTGCGTAGTAGTACTTTGCTTCGAGGGCTAAGTAGACTTTTTCAATAAGTATATGAGTTCTTTATGACTAATGTGAGTCCATGGATATACGCACACTCATCCTTCCACTTTGCTAGTCTCTATTTTACCGCGCAACTTTCGCCGGTATCATAAACCCATTATTTAACTTCCTCAAAACAGCCACCATACCTACCTATATGGCATTTCCATAGCCATTCCAAGATATATTGCCATGCAACTTTCCACCGTTCTGTTTATTATGACACATTTCATCATTGTCATATTGCTCTTTGCATGATCATGTAGTTGACATCGTATTTGTGGCAAGGTCACCTTACTAAATTTTATACATGTCACTCTTGATTCATTACATATCCCGGTACACCGCCGGAGGCATTCATATAGAGTCATATTTTGTTCTAGCTTTGAGTTGTAATTCTTGAGTTGTAAATCCATAAAAGTGTGATGATCTCCATTATTAGAGCATTGTCCCAGTGAGGAAAGGATGATGAAGACTATCCCCCACAAGTCGGGATAGGACTTCGGAATCTATCTATTATATACTTAAGACAGAAGTCAAACAAGCCATCACGTTAGTCCACATAGATTAAATTATGTTGACCGTAAATTTTAGAGATTAACGGCTAAGATTTAAAAGAGGCAGCGTTACATACAAATATTACCAGGAACAAATAGTTTGAGATGTCACGTACAACAAGTCTTTTTCTTAGAACCAACACGTCTTTGGTTATTCCTATGCGTTTCTACTAAAAGGTCTGCATAAAAAAAAACTGCCTTTCGTTGGTGTAGCAAAGTACGGCAACCAAAAAAGATACAAAAGACAACTAGGAAAGTGCCCAGTTCACAAAACGGAATAGTAGGGAAGAGACCGACCATAGCAACTCCACCCAATAAAAGAAAGCGTCCTGCCAACCAAAAAACAAACGTCCCCTAAAAAAGGCATCATGGTATAGCAAAGTAATTAATACAGACTCCTCCTTCACACACAAACAAAAGAGCAATCTGTACTGCCGCTTAGTGCTTATGTTGGGATAACAAACTTTTCCTACTCAGACTGAAAAATAGATTTGATAAAAAAATGTACGTATATACATACCAAAGAGAGTGAGGCCAAGAGATTATCAGAATACTTTTTTTATTGTAAAATAACAACATAGTATTGATTTCAAAATACAAATTTTCTTTTGCCATATGTTATTTTTTGAATTTTTGATTTATTATATGAAGTTAGAGCTAAAGTTTTGATTTAAAAATGAAAATAATCAAGTGGACCACATATTTTGAAACATAAGGAATAGTTAAGATTTACAGATGCAGCGTTTACATGCAAATATTATCACATGCAAATAATTTGACATATCACATGTCACGTACCAATAGTTTTTTCTTTTGAACACGTATAAATAATTTTGGTATGGAAAAGTACGACAGCCTACTAATTAGGAGTCCTATTCGGAGAAAACTATGAAGCAGGAGCGCCCAGCAAAAGAGATGCAGTGTCCGATTTAGAAAAAGATGTATTGTCCGAGGAGAACTCAAACGCTGCTGTCATCTACTATTTTAGTAGACAAACGTTGGCTGTAAGTCCAGCGCACATATATCATGTAAACATAAGGCAAGCATTTTTTTTGTGAATGAGCCAGGCTGTTTTTTTGTGACTAAGTCAAGCTGAGCTTCAGAGGATATGGCTGGCGCAGCGTGCATCGTCGAGCACATGTCAAAAAAACGACTATCTATTCTGACTTAAAATAGAGGTGTACGCAAAGATATTAGCAAAATACTTTTGCCTAATATTAGTAGGGTATGCCTACAATATGATGTTTTCCGTAAATATCATGAATGGACAACATGTATTTTCGTTCTATTGAAAACCAATACAAAGAAATAAGGCACGCAAATGCTCCAGTTTACATTAAATATCCCTCATGAAAAATGTTACTAGAAGGACCACGGGATTAAAACATCTGGAATGTACATGTATAAGAAAAATAACCCACCCGTTTAAAAATATGAGGTGCATAACTAAACATGCAACCAGATGTTTTAAAACATTTTATTGCTAGAAGATGTTTTAAAACATTTTGTGCGGACATGCTTAAAAACTTTCACCACTACCATACACACAAGTACATGGACCGGAGATGTGAGAATGACAGCAGTCGTATTGACTGAAAAATACTTTTGTCGTATATAATTTTACTAAATTTTTGATGTATTATAAATGAAAATTGCTGATAAAATGGTGAATTATAAACTAGAAATAATAAAATGTACCATACATTTTGGAACATATGGAACACTATTATTATATTAGATGGCGCGTACAATCATCATGGAAAAGTAGCATCTTTTGAATATCCCGATCGTGTGTGCTTGATGAGCATAATTTGTTGTAGAAATTATGTCGAAGACTAGGAGGGACGAGTGAACTATTGAGTTATTTCTGGAAAGAAGCGAGGGAGGTGAAAGAGCAACAGATACAACTATCATGAAAAAATTGCACAACTCTAGAGTTCCTATGAATATCTCAATCATTTATGCTCGATAAGTTTGATTTGCGGTAGTAATTACGTTGAATACACCGATTGGTGACCTCAATGACATATGAGGTAGCTAACGGTGCCAATGACCAAGGGGTGAGAGAAGTGGGAAAATACAAGCCAACACATTTGACCACATGGGCTGAATACATAAACTGACTCTATGAAGCTAATTAGGGTGTTTCCATTGAATATAACTTTCATATAAATTTGTCTATTTTGGCCATATGAAAAGCCAATGAAGAGCTAAATATAATCAGATAATAATTAGGGTTGAAGGCACGACTGGGCAAGCCACCACACTGATAATGATCATCTGAGGGAAGAAAAAAAACTATATAGAAATGAAAGACATGAATACTTAGATTTAGTTCTTGGTCAAATTTATTCATAATTTTTTTAAACTAAGTATTATGCCTCCTTTGGTGTGATTGCCAACTCATGAGGTATAGTAAAAATAGACCGAGAGTAATGTGTCTTATCAAATTTTATAAAGTTAGTTGCTTGCCTATTGGTAATATTTATATTGTCTAATTCATATGGAAAATAAATTCAAACTTTTGATCTTGAGACATAATCCAAATATAATATCACTTAGTATATAGATATATTTAGAAAATATAGCCGCGCAAATGCGCGGGTCACCCTACTAGTTATAAAAAATAAAAGAGGCCAAAGAAGCCCACAAAAAAAAGAAAAAAAAGAAAAAGAAAAAAAGGAAAAGAAAAAAAAGAAAAAAAATTAAAATGAGAGAAAAAGAGAGAAGGGACAATTGCTACTATCTCTTTTTCCACACTTGTGCTTCAAAGTAGCACCATGTTCTTCATAGAGAGAGCCTCCTATGCTTTCACTTTCATATACTACTGGGAATTTTACATTATAGAACTTGGTTTGTATATTCCGATGATGGGCTTCCTCAAAACACCCGAGGTCTTCGTGAGCAAGCAAATTGGATGCACGCCCACTTAGTTTCTTTTGTTGAGCTTTCATATATTTATAGCTCTAGTGCATTCATTGCATGGCAATCCCTACTCACTCACATTGATATCTATTGATGGGCATCTCCATAGCCCGTTGATACGCCTAGTTGATGTGAGACTATCTTCTCCCACTTTTTGTCCTCACAAACACCACATTAGACCACCATAGTGCTATGTCCATGGCTTGCACTCATATATTGTGTAAGAGTTGAAAAGCTGAAGCGCGTTAAAAAGTATGAACCAATTGCTCGGCTCGTCATCGGGGTTGTGCATGATGGGGGTATTTTGTGTGACGAAGATGGACCATAGCCAGACTATATGATTTTGTAGGGATGAGCTTTCTTTGGCTAGGTTATTTCGATAAGACATAATTGCTTGGTTGGTATGCTTGAAGTATTATTGTTTTTATGTCAAATGATAGACTATTTCTTTGAATCACTCGTGTATTAATATTCATGCCATGATTAGACATATGATCAAGATTGTGCTAGGTAGCATTCCACATGAAAAATTATCTTTTTATCATTTACCTACTCGAGGACGAGCAAGAATTAAGCTTGGGGATGCTGATACGTCTCCGTCGTATCTATAATTTTTGATTGTTCCATGCCAATATTCTTCAACTTTCATATACTTTTGGCAACTTTTTATACTATTTTTGGGACTAACATATTGATTCAGTGCCCAGTGCCAGTTCCTGTTTGTTGCATGTTTTATGTTTCTCAGAAACCCAATACCAAACGGAATCCAAACGGGATAAAAACCAACGGAGAATTATTTTGGAATATTTGGGATTTTCCGGAGGAAGAATTAACGCGAAACGGCGTCTGGGGTGGCCACGAGACAGGGGGGCGTGCCCTCCCCCCTGGGCGCGGCCTGGGCTCTCGTGGGCCACCCATATGGAGGTTGACGCTCTTCTTTTGGCGCAAGAAAGCTAATTTTATGAGAAAGTTCTGAGCGAAAGATTCACCCCAATCGGAGTTACGGATCTCCAGATATAAAGGAAACGGTGAAGGGGTAGAACCAGGGAACGCAGAAACACAGAGATAGATCCAATCTCGGAGGGGCTCTCGCCCCTCGCAAGCCATGGGAGCCAAGGACCAGAGGGGAAACCCTTCTCCTATCTAGGAAGGAGGTCAAGGAAGAAGAAGAAGAAGGGGGGCCCTCTCCCCCTTGCTTCCGGTGGCGCTGGAACGCTGCCGGGGGCCATCATCATCATCGCGACTTCACCAACACCTCCGCCATCTTCACCAACATCTCCATCACCTTCCCCCCATCTATATCCAGCATTCCACTCTCCTGCAACCCGCTGTACCCTCTACTTGAATATGGTGCATTATGCTTCATATTATTATCCAATGATGTGTTGCCATCCTATGATGTCTGAGTAGATTTTCTTTGTCCTATTGGTGGTTGATGAATTGCTATGATTGATTTAATTTGCTTGTGGTTATGTTGCTATCCTTTGGTGCCCATCATATTGGACCGTTGTACATCAAGGGTAGGTTCGTAACTTCATCCAAGCGTGCCTTCGCCTCGGCCGAAAAGACATGTGCCGAATAATTCATAAACTATGATCGGTAAAACAAGCTCTCCTCACCCGAAATAGCTCGCGACCACTATTTCAAAACACGCTCTCCTCACCCGAAATCGCTCGCGCCCATTATATTTCAAAACACGCCCTCCTCGCCCGAAATCGCTCCCGCCCACTATTTGGGGAGAAGCAAAGTTACTCTACTATCCCCGGCCCTTAGTACACAGACCCAAGTCGAGAAGCCTAAAGGCAGGGGTAGAACTGCAACTCCCCCCACATTTCAGACAAATGCGTCCATAAGACATGGTTCCACTCCCCTCCCAATTCCCCCCATTCATACCTCGTGGGCGCCAGCTCACCTTCTCCCCGAAAGCTCCCTTCTCCTGAGCCGCGAAACCTCAGCCCCTCCTCCATGGCGCCCCCACTGCACCAATTTCATAGCCGCCCTCCTCCCTAATGCCGGAGATGCTATCCATTTGCCGTAGTGCACTGGGCCGTGTGCCTCTTACTCCGTGCTGCTGGAGCTGCCGCGATGACGGCCGCGTGAACCGTACTGGAGCCGATTCACCCCCGTCGTTGTTCACGGCGCCGGAGCGGCTCCAACTTCGGATCCGTCCAAATTCCCGCCGCTGCTTCCCCATAGCCGTCGACCGTCGTGACATCGTTGCTTCCCTGCCACCGGTTGCCACCGCAACCGCGCCGGCCTCACCGACTCGGCAGCTGGAGCTGCCTACTTCACCATACCGCCAGATAGGTCGCACCATCATCTCAAATCACATTATTTAGGCGTGAGTTGTCTGAATTTTTATTCTGGGCCAATCGATTCCCAATGGGAAGCAGCACCCCTCGAGGCGGTGGATCTCCTAGGCTGCCGGTTGGCTGGTGTCTAACGTAAGGGTGTCGGGCCACAAGTTCACCACGGAAGCAACACTTAGATGGCTATCTTAGAGTTGCATGGGTTGAAGGTACTGCCATCGCCGGATCTGGATGACGGCGAGTCTTTGTGGATTGGCCCGGGGGCGGCGCAACCACGGCAGTGCAGTGGGGCGGGTAGCGGAGTTTTGGTCGGGGCCACGGACGGTGGAGGCAGGCTTCTCTGCCGTTGGTCGCTGGCTCTTCAGGGAAGATTCTAAACAGTGTCAGCCAGGAGGCACAAGACGGCCATCAAGCCATCCGGCGTAGATCGGATTGTACCAAAATAAAATAAAATCATGTGACCCCAATTTACTCTTCGGTCAACAGACCTGTGACCACTCTCATACCTTGCTATTGATCTCTTAGGGTATTTCTTCAGATCAAAGAGATGTGTCGTTCTTAACATTATGCGTTATCTGCATCTTCAGCCACATCGTCTTACGACTCACCGCAGCTGCTCCAACAAAGGAAGCATACACCATAAGGGAGCTATAGTCCCCACTCAACAGTTCCCTGCACCGAATGCACGTGCCCGACATGGACAGCCACAACAACTGCAGGGCCATTGACAAGTCAACCCATGATGCTCACTCCTATGGATGGCGGCTAGATAGGTTGTACCCTCATCTTACTTATGTGCAACATTTATGGCTTTGTTATTCATCTAAGCATGGAAAATAGATTATCACATTTTACTGTATATTCATGCTGATCTCTTACGGGTCTTGTTCAAGAGTTAATGATGTTCCATAGTTCAGCTAAGATACTTGTTCTTTAGGTAACGTTGTTCCATAGTTATCATCCATCAGCCAATGCTATCCCACAGGCTGGTGATTATAGTATTATACCACTTCTAGTATTACCTATGTTGTTCTTTAATACTTTTGTGTGCCATCTAGTTAATCTCGAGTGCTAACGATACATATTCTGTAGCTTTCATCTGTGTTCTCCCTTTAGTTTTTGAGACCTGTTGCTGCTAGTTAACCCCAGTCCTACTATTTATGTCGTCTCCTACATGCACTCATTACATAAATCTAACTACTAGTTGTCTTCAATGCATGTTAGATATAATTGGACACACTGATATATTCACAAGAACCTCACGGAGCAATGTAAAGGCCAATAAAATTGATGTCAATGATATCCAATATGATGGAACATGTAAAGGAAGTTGAGGGAGTCCTGGATTAGGGGGTGTCCGGATGGCCGGACTATGACCTTTGGCCGGACTCCCGGACTATGAAGATACAAGATTGAAGACTTTGTCCCGTGTCCGGATAGGACTTTCCTTGGCATGGAAGGCAAGCTTGGCGATACGATATGTAGATCTCCTCCCATTGAACCGACTCTGTGTAACCCTAGCCCTCTCCGGTGTCTATATAAACCGGAGAGGTTTAGTCCGTAGGACGAACAACAATCATACCATAGGCTAGCTTCTAGGGTTTAGCCTCTCTGATCTCGTGGTAGATCAACTCTTGTACTACCCATATCATCAATATTAATCAAGCAGGAGTAGGGTTTTACCTCCATCGAGAGGGCCCGAACCTGGGTAAAAACATCGTGTCCCCTGTCTCCTGTTACCATCCGCCTAGACGCACAGTTCGGGACCCCCTACCCGAGATCCGCCGGTTTTGACACCGACATTGGTGCTTTCATTGAGAGTTCCTCTATGTCGTCATCATCAGGAAGGATGCCGCACCCCGTCTTTAAAGACGGCGCTGTTGCTAAAGGAGCTTTGGCTATCGGCCAAACCCTCTGGCTAGGCGGTTTTCCAATGACCGCCTGTTCGGCCGCCGCACCGACGATGACTTCTCGGGTCATCGAAAGCGATCTCCACGTCAACTCGAAACTCGCCGAGCAGTTAGATCCAATGGAGCTCTCTTCCTTAAACGAGCTCTTGGATCGCATCACCGCCCTGGGAGTCACTATAGACTACGATCAGATTGGGCTTAAACCTGATCCGACAGAGATTGACTCTCCCCAGGTCACCCACCATGTCGAAGTGGTGGAGGAACAATGCGGCGAATCTTCACCCATCCTAAGGACCAGATATGTCCGGATTCCTGATCCCTCCAAGCCGGATACCCGCGGAGGGGAGGACGTCACTCAAGCCCTGAACCTAAAGTCAGGCAGTAGGCCTGATTCATTGGACAACATCCAAGAACCCAAGCTTCCGAGTTCGGAAATTCCTTGGCCCCTGAGTCTCAGATTGGGAGAGGTTCCGGATTTAACTCCACCCGCCCACCCAAATATAAGGGATCTATCCCAAATTCGGCAAGAGCCCAAAGAAACAGTACACCATTACTGGTCCAGATTCCTCCTGGTTATGAACAGGATAGAGGATTGCCGCGAGGGAGATGCAATTTCATTCTTCTGCAATAACTGCACGGACATCGGGATCCTCAATGCCATAAGTCGCCGTGAAACTACACGCTTCGCCGACTTGGCATCCATAGTACGAAAATACTGTGCGACAGAAAGCGTTCGGAATACCGAAACAAAATTCTGGGACAATCCGGCCCTGAATACAATCCCAGTCTAAAATAAAAGGGCGCATTATCGCCCGGCACCTGGGCCGAACAACAAAAAACAAAAACCCTCTATAGGGTATGGAACCGTACTGGAGGGATGGCTCAATGGACCCTGTAAAATTCATAGTACAGAGGGCGTCACACCAACTCATAGCCTTAGAGCATGTTGGATACTCCGGCAGGTGGCCAGAAGTGGCGAGGAGCTTCTAACTCCAAAATCCGCTGAGCACCACCCCAGGAATACCAGTACGGTATCAACAGTCTTCGAGACTTTCGCATCAAACAATGTGCGGAAACGAACGCTCTGCGGCCTTACCGAAGTCTACCAGGTAGCAACAATAAACCCATGGAGTGACACGGCTATTACCTTTAATGCCAGTGACGAACCTAAATTTCGGACAGCCCGAGCACCAGCCGCACTGGTCCTCAGTCCGATAGTGGACGGCTTTCGGCTTTCCAAGGTACTTATGGACGGTGGTAGCGGATTGAACCTCATCTATGAGGAAACCCTTCGAAAAATGGAAATAGATTGGAGCTACATTGAGCGAAGCAAAACAACCTTTAGAGGAATAATCCCCAGTCAGGAAGCGTGCTGTATAGGAAAAATCACACTGGATGTAGTGTTCGGCACGCCGGATAATTACAGATCCGAGGAGGTCACATGTCAAGTGATCCCATTCAGCAGCGGATACCACGCTCTATTAGGACGAGAGGCATTCACAGTTTTTCAAGCTATACCCCATTACGGGTACATGAAGCTCAAAATGCCCGGACCCAACGGAATCATCACTCTTGCTAGTAATCCAGACATAGCGCTCCGTGCCAAAAACAAGACAGCCGCACTGGCCCTTGAGGCATTATCCGAAGCCCTAGCGGCCGAGGAACTAACTGCGCTACGCTCCACGGTGGACAGGGACGACGTGATACTCGACAAAAGATCCAAGTCCATCTCCTTTAAACCGGCAGATGAAATAGTCAAATTCCAAGTCCATCCAACGGACCCTACAAAAACGGCCTCCATCGGGGCACAATTAAACCATGATGTAGACGCCGCACTACGAGAATTCCTACGCAAAAATTGGGACATTTTTGCCTGGCACCCTTCAGACATGCCAGGAATCCCATGCAGGCTGGCCGAGCATAGCCTGAACATCCTAAAAGGATTCAAACCTGTTAAGCAGGCTCTTCGGCGTTTCTCCGAACCTAAGAGACAAGCCATGGGAGAGGAGCTAGCCAAACTACTGGAAGCCGGATTCATCAAAGATATAAAACATCCGGACTGGCTAGCAAACCTGGTGATGGTACCAAAGAAGGACAAATCCTGGCGCCTATGCGTCGATTTCAAAGACCTCAAAAAGGCTTGCCCAAAGGATCCCTTCCCCCTCCCCCGCATTGATCAAATCATCGGTGCCACTGCGGGACACGATTTATTGTGTTTCCTTGACGCATACTCTGGCTACCACCAAATTAGGATGGCAGAGTCAGACCAAGCCGCAACGGCATTTATCACCCCATACGGCCCATTCTGCTTCAACACAATGCCCTTCGGGCTCAAAAACGCCGGCGCAACATATCAGCGCATGATTCAGACATGCCTGGCCAACCAGATCGGCAAAACAGTTGAAGCATACGTGGATGACATGGTCGTCAAAACCAAGCATGTCAAAACTCTAATAGACGACTTGAGGCTCACGTTCAATAACCTCCGAACATACGACATTAAGCTTAACCCGAAAAAATGCATTTTTGGCGTACCAGCCGGAAAGCTCTTGGGCTTCATCGTATCTAGTAGAGGAATTGAAGCAAACTCAGCCAAGATCCGAGCTCTGTCACAATTGGATATTCCAAAGGACCTCAAACAAATAAAAAAATGGACTGGATGCGTGGCGGCTCTAAGCCGCTTCATCTCCTGCTTGGGAGAAAAGGCATTACCCCTTTACCGCCTCCTCCGGCGCACCGAACACTTTGAGTTGACGGATGCCGCCACGGCCGGACTCGAGGAAATAAAAGCCATATTGGTAACAAACCTAGTCCTGGCCACGCCTAACATCCGCGAACCAATGTTGTTGTACATCGCGACAACTCATCAAGTTGTAAGCCCAGTGCTCGCCATCGAACAAGAAACGGACGGACACAAATTCCCTGTCCAGAAACCAGTCTACTACATGTCCACTGTCCTCACTCCATGCAAGTCCCGGTACCCGCATTACCAAAAGATAGCGTACGCAATGTTCATGGCGTCCCGGAAGCTACGACACTACTTTGAAGAGTGTTCAATAACAGTAGCCTCTGAAGTACCTCTTAATGATATTATAAACAACCGCGACGCGATGGGCCGGACTGCCAAATGGGCCATTGAGCTCCTCCTGTTCGACATAACCTATAAGCCACGACGAGCTATCAAGTCGCAAGTTTTGGCCGACTTTGTCACTGAATGGACTGAAGCCGAACTCCCTAAAGAGTACGACACATATTCCAACTGGATCATGCACTTCGACGGCTCCAAAATGCTAGCGGGTCTAGGGGCTGTTGTCGTTTTGACGTCCCCAATAGGAGATACAGTTCAATATGTACTCCAGATAATGTATACGGACTCCAACAATGCAGCCGAATACGAGGCCCTTCTACATGGTCTCCGGATGGCAGTCTCCATGGGCATTCAACGCCTAGAGGTGCGTGGGGATTCGAACATCGCGATATCCCAAATAAATGGAGACTTTGATGCCAAAGATCCGAAAATGGCAACTTATCGCAATGCCGTCCTAAATATGTTAGCTCGGTTCGAAGGGCTTGAATTTCACCATATAGCCCGGGAAAACAATCAGGCAGCAGACGTCTTGGCATGCATCGGCACAAAGCGCGATGCAGTCCCCCCCCCCAACATTTTCTTGGAAAGGCTATTCAAGCCATCCATACAGTGGGAAGGGGAATCCGGAAATAACAATCCGGACCTAGCCGCACCACCTGACATCAAACATTCTGACGCAACGGAAGACTCTACCAACAAGGTAACACCCTCAGCCCACGTAAGAATGGCAGTAATCGTCCCGTGGACAGAACCATTCTTAGCCTACTTAATTAAGCAAGAACTTCCCGAGGACCAAAATGAAGCACGCTGCATAGTGCGGCGATCTAAAGCCTATAAAGTCGACGAAGGAGAGCTTTATAAGAAAAGCACCACCGGAGTCCTTCAAAGGTGTATCTCCGAAGAGGAAGGGTGGAACCTCCTGGCTGAAATTCATGCCGGACTCGGCGGGCACCATGCCGCAGCCCGGGCCCTTGTAAGGAAGGCCTTCCATACAGGATTTTATTAGCCGACGGCCCGGGAAGATGCTCAGGACTTAGTCCAGCGATGCGTCGGTTGCCAATTATTCGCTAACCAAAGCCACATGCCACCTACCGCCCTCCAAACTATACCCATTACCTGGCCTTTTGCGGTCTGGGGGCTTGACATGGTTGGACCCCTTAAAGGAGGAACACACAAGCAAAAATACCTACTGGTCATGGTGGACAAATTCACCAAATGGATAGAGGCCAAGCCTGTTAAGACGGCCGAATCCGGACCGGTGATAAACGTCATATCAGGGGTCGTACACCGTTATGGCGTCCCCCACAGCATCATCACTGACAATGGCACGAACTTTACGGCCGACGAGGTTAAACTCTGGTGCAAAAACATGGGCATCAAGCTCGACTACGCTTCAGTATACCACCCACAAACTAACGGTCAAGTCGAGCGAGCCAATGGTCTAATCATGAGCGCCATCAAACCTAGATTAGTGCGATCCCTCAAGGAATCTAACACGCACTGGGTAGAGGAGCTCGACTCCATACTCTGGGGGCTGCGGACCACGCTGAATCGCACTACCGGATTCACACCATTCTTTATGGTATACGGTGCAGAGGCAGTCCTGTCCTGCGACATAATTCATGACTCACCTCGCATGCGCATGTACGAAGAAAGAGAAGCCGAGCTCGATCGGCAGGACAGTCTGGACGCATTGGAGGAGGAGCGCGACGTGGCAAAAGCCCGTTCCGCATTCTATCAACAGCAGGCTCGAAGATATCAAAGCAGAGAAGTACGGGCCAAAACTTACAATGTTGGCGAACTAGTTCTACGCCTGCCAGACAAGAAAAAGGACAAACTGAAGCCCAAATGGGAAGGTCCCTTCGTAATCGACCAAGTCCTGACTGGTGGAGCGTACCGTCTGCGAAATGCATCGGATAACCGACTCGAGCCGAACCCATGGAATGCAGCATGCCTACGAAGATTCTACGCCTAGCGCCGGACTCTGTGTTCGTCTCCTTCCTCCGTCTATTTTTTACACATTAGCTGCCTTATATTTCTCTCCTTCTCCCTCCTTTTTTCTTACAAGCCTTTAAGGGCTCGCTTGCGCATTGTTCACACATAATTGACGCGCTACCCACGCTCATTATACCTGGGGGCTTCTTTATTAGAAGCTTGTATACACGGGCCTCATGCCCAACACATGTGTCACACTTCCGCATGTACCTTTTATTCACCATTATATGCATCGATATGACTTAAGTTTTGCCCAAGCTGGGTTGCCTGGCTCCTGTGCTTACCCCTACGTTCCCGATTGTTCGGCTAGGTGGTAAAGGGAGTGTCAGAACCCCGACTCAATGCCACATCGATCTAGCATGTAACACCTCATATCACTTTGCGGCCTCACGCACGGTATTCCCACGGGTGTCGCCTTACCTTAGCCCGGGACCGTTTGCGCCTTTTGGCACACGTATATGACAGTGTCGCTAGCATCCATATGATAAGGAGCCCGGGCTGACATGGCTAGTCGTAAACCCAAAGTGGCACAGACTTACAGGGACAGGCATCCATGACCCAGCATCGAACGTGTCGGTCATCAGCGAGTGAAACCAGGCTGTAGCACTGGGCTAGCAGGACTCCGGTGAACCGGGCTGTAGCGGGCTAACAGGACTCCGGTATTCATCGCGTGACATTTCCCCGAAGGGACAGACACAGGAACGAAGAAGGACACATGCCGACCAGCCTAAGTGTTCCGGAGCAGTAGCAAGCTACCATGGCTCGGTGGAAACACTAGGAGACATTTCCCCGTAAGAGAGGCTACTAAAGATAAACAACTAGATGGTCAGATCCCACACATACCAAGCATTTCAATAACATACACACAATATGCTCGATATGTGCAAATACAACATGGCATCACAACATGACTCTACGACTCAAGTAATTTATTCAATAGGCTCCGAGGAGCGAGATATTACAAACAGGGGTCTCACGACCCAACACTCAGAGCATACAAATCAAAGCACAAGCGGAAGCTATCATGTCTGAGTACAGACATCTATAAATGAAAAAGGCTGAGAAGCTTGACTATCTACCAGATCCTGCCGAGGGCACAAGATCGTAGCTGAGGTAACAAGCTAAACGTCGAAGACCACGCGGAATTACTAGTGAGACTGAAGTCTCTCTGCAAAAACATAAAATAGGCAAACGTGAGTACAAATGTACCCAGCAAGACTTACATCAGAACTATCTACATATGCATCATTATCAACAAAGGGATGGTGGGGTTTAACTGCAGCAAGCCAGCTTTGACTCGGTGGCTATCCTGAACTACGACTGCAAGTAACTCTTTTGAGGTGGCGCACACGAGTCCACATATTCACCATATCAATACACCACTATGGATCCGCTCCCGTCTCCCTACGAGAACGCCATCCATAGCACTCACGCTTATCTTGCGTATTTTAGAGTATACACTTTCACTTGTCTATGAACTGATATAAGCAACCCAGAAGTCCTTTTCCGTGGACACGGCTATTCGAATAGATGATGATAACCCTGCAGGGGTGTACTTCTTCATACATGTTTCCACCACTTAGCGTCTGCACACGACATGTGCTCGGCAGACTTCAAGCGAAAGCCGACATGGGTGTAGACCACGACCTACCTAAACACTCAAGTCTCTAGTCCAGGTTTATCGCCTATTCGGGTTCCATCCATGAGGAGATCCGGCCGGAGTTTCGCTCACAGCCCCAAACGATGTGAACAGGGTTCCGTGACACCAAACGGGCGCCCGGTTTACCCGGCCACGTGCCTACCGCATCACAGCCCACCCCTACGGTCAGCGCTGTCCACGGCCTCCAGCATACTACAAACACCAGAAACTACTTGCAACTCCTGGACAGAGGACGAGGGTGAATAAGAAGTCGAGCGGGGTCATATTTCAGGGCCCAATGTATGGTAGTAGCTGAATCATGGATCACAAACACAGAACTCAGTTCCTAAGGACGGCTTCAATGAGACAACCCACCATGTACTCCTACATGGCCTCTCACCGCTACCTTTACCAAATCGTATTCACACACTTAGCTCACACACAGTAGGACATGTTCACACACCTCTGATTCATCCCGAATGAATCAGACCTGACTCGACTCTAAGCAGTAGCAGGCATGACAAACAAGCATGAATGAGTAGGCACAACAGGGCTCAAACAACTCCTACTCATGCTAGTGGGTTTCATCTATTTACTGTGGCAATGACAGGTCATGCAAAGGATAAAGGGGTTCAGCTACCGCAGCAAGTAACAGATGAATCGGTGTTGTCCTAATGCATTAAAAGAGAGCAGGAGCGAGAGAGTAGGATTGTATCGGAATGAACAAGGGGGGTTTTGCTTGCCTGGCACTTCTGAAGATAACATTGAGTCTTCATCAGTGTCAACGATCACATCATCGGTATCACGTTTATCGAGAGGGGACAAATACCGGCAACACAGAAAGAAACACAATCAATGCAATGCACAATATGATGCATGATCATGACATGGCAAAATGAATGTGTTTTTGGGCTAATGTAACTAGCAACAGATTAAATGAAGTTGGTTTGAATATAAAATTCAAATTCAAACTCCATATGTGATTATTCAAATGCCATTCACTTCATTTGCCCTAAACAGTAGTGATAAGTTGTTCTAACATGCATGAAAATGGTACAAATGGATTCCTTGAATTTTTCTGATAATTTTTCATATATAAATTATTTAATTTGGAGTTACGGTTGAATTTCTATGAATTTTAGAAGTTTTAGGCATTTTATGGAATTTCCTGAATATTTAGAATTAAAATAATTCTAGAAAATGAATTATGGCGTCAGCATGACCTCATGCTGACCTCAGCAGGTCAACGGGCGGTCCAGGTCAAACCTGACGTGTGGGGTCCACACGTCAGTGACACAGGGGCTAATCCCGTGTTGACCCGGGCTTTGACCCACTACGGGGCCCACTGTCAGTGGCTGTGGGGGGGTGTTTAGAGCGTCATTAGTGCTAATTAGGCGTGCCACGTCGGCAGTCGCCGGAGTGTCGCCGGCGACGACCACGGCCGACAGCGGAGGTGCACCGTGCGCTCGCTACGGAGCACCATTTGACGTGCGGTTTGCTCCTACGGGTTCCTGGGAGGAAGGCGCATCTAAAGAGGTAAGTGACAGCAGCTGGGGTGGCCGGAGCTGCCGGCGGCGAGCTCCTTTGCGGCTGCCGGAGTTCGGGCAATCTCGGGGTCGGGGTTAGGAAGCACGGCAGGAGGAGCTGGGGCGTGCTACGGACTCCTGAGATCACGGTGAGCACGTCAGTGGGCTCGGATACGAGCTGGGGTGGCTGTGGCCACGGCCACGCCATGGCCGGCGGCGAGAGATTCTCGGGCAAAGTGGTGGGGCTAGCTAGAGAGGGGGGTGGGGCACGGGGAGAGGGGGAATCGGGTCGAGGGCTCACCGCGGAGCTGCAGGGAGGGTTAGTGGGCTCGGGGGCGCGCCGGAGTGGCCGAATCGACGGAGAAGATCCTCGGCGGCCGGCGAGGGGAAAAACGTCGGGGGCGGCGTTCCGGGGCTCTTCTGGTCGCGTGAGACGACGAGGAGGACGAGGGAGGACCGACGGAGCTTCCTGGGGCGTCGGTGAGGCTAGGGGTGGCCGGTGGCCATGGGTACGGCGATGATGGCGGCGAGCTCCGCTCGATGGTGTGCGCGAGAGGGAAACAGAGGAGGGAATGGGGTCCAGGGGGAGAGAGGGGAGGTGCAGGGGGCGAGGGCGGCTCCGTGGCGTCGCGAGGGAGTCGGGGAGGCTGCCACGGCGAAGCAGGAGGTGGCCGGCGCTCTTCGGGCGCGCGCCACGCCTCGCCTCTGCCTACTGGCAGAGGAAGAAGAGGACAAGGGGGGGAGGTGGGCTGGGCCGGCTGGGGGGCTGCACAGGGGGGGGGGGCTGGGCCAGCACAGGTGAGCGCCAGGTAGTTCCTTCTCTCTTTTTTTATTTTTTTCTGTTCTGTTTCCCCTTTTATTTTATTTTGCCACTGTTTTCAAATTCAAAATAATTTCATACAATGCCAAAACATTCTGAAATATTTTATGTTACCTCTCTGGACTATTCCAAAAGTACATAAAACATTTCAAAGCATTTGAAAATATATTCATTATATATTATGAATATATCCCCAAATTCAAATAGATTATTGATTTAAATTCAGAGACCAAATAATTCCTTAAAAATATTCCAGAATTTTGGTTTGATATATAACTCTTGCCAAAATTCACAAAACTATTTTTAGGGCATTTTTGGATTCACAGAAGGCAATTTAAAGGGTGCTTGCCCTTCTTTTAATTAGGGTTTTGAGGCTTCTGAATTCCTCAGTTCAAATTTCATTTGAATTTAAACATGATGCAACAACCAAGCTAGTCCAAGGCCAGGGTAAAGCTAGGGATGTGACAACTCACCCCCACTAAACAAGAATCTCGTCTCGAGATTCAAGCGTAGGGTAAGGTGAAGGGGGAACGCAACTAGTACAATCTTCACGATCCAGGGTGCACTTCATAGGAACGTTGATTCAATCACCATTATTGCCTTGAAATCCTGCTCTGAGAAATCCTGTCAACATGACATGGAGGGAAGAAGACTCTAGAAGGATCGGTCTTCTCGAAGGTCGAACAACTCAGGATTAACTCACGGAATGTGACATAGCAACATCTCTCGAGCTGAGAGACGAAGCATACCTCTAGAGGGATGGAGTGGAGCAGGTGACGAGGTTCACTAGGTAGACAACAATTCCAGACTTAAGAATATGGTGATCGGTTGTCAACATAGCGAGGAGTTGAATTGCCATGATACCACGACGAAACATCCTGGAGGAGGGTGATTCGTAGATTATTATCTTAAGTGGCAAAAAAAATTACTTTTGATTCAGAGATCATTGAAACTCTTTAAACCAGCCTAAGACAATTCTCGAGCGATCGTTTGGAGGGGGTCGGTAGAATGGCATACTCAAACTTGGATGATGTGGATTACCTTGTTGAAGACAACGTAATGGATGAATTTGCTTATCACCGGAAATGGAAGAGACCCATGGTAGAATGGCACATTGGCGGTGCAAGCTAGGAACAAAATGCAAATGCTAGGAATGATTCTGGTAACTGGGGAAGAACCCAACAATAGGGAGTGAATTCACTGTTTGAAGAGGTCATAGCATTGCCGAGGAAACTGAGAGTAATCCCAGTTAGAGCCGATGATAACACGTAACGCTTGTGCGTGCTCTCAAGAACTTGAGCATTTCCATATTCATCAAGGTTTTACCAACATCCGTGTCAAGGGTCCTGGCAACACAACTTGCTACCATGATGGCTAATGATGGATGATGCAGATGCAAAGGAAGATAACACCTTCTCAGATTTCACCTTAGCGAGGCCAAGGAAATAAAAATCTGGATGATCGACCGAGAGACATTTAGCACTCCGCTTCTAATGTTCTCCTTGATGTGCTAGTGTAACCCACCCATAGATATGGTTTGATATCTAGAACATCAAGTAAAAAGGTCGGACGTCGGAACACAGAAATCCATAGGGGTAACTAGGGAGTAAATCCTACGAAATCCCTATGGGGAGGTGGCCAACTTTATCAATCAAGATATTATAATAACAGGTCTTCCGGCTGGGTGTGTTGGCCACGACATCCACTTTACCGGTTATCACGCGACCAATATTATAATTCTTGGGAAATATGCCAACCATCATATCTGCCTGAGATTCAGATCTGGTTGGTGTCAGGATATTCCAGACTCATCGAGTCTAGGAAGAAAAACGGAAGTTTGCAACACAAATCGACGAGATGACGTTGCGAGATTCTCGGGGAATGAACTACGATAGTAAGCTCCAAAACATGAGCTGGTTCTGCTACAAACATGTGAACACGTTGTCCCAGACAAGCATGACCACAAAGTAGTCTTATAATAAAACACTACCGAGTTCAGGAGGGGAACCATCATCAAGGATATCGAAGTCCTTGCATAAGGTATACTCTTAAGAAGGAACTTCTTGTCCTTGAACAATTCAATCAGTGGCTTGGTGTGCTAGGGACACATATAGATTGAAGGTTGCAAGTCTTCAAACCACAGAATTCTTCGCACGTGTGCATGACTGATTTGGAATGATTCCAAGAAAACAACATTGACTTTCTCGAATCCACGGCGGCAACTTGCATCAGATGCACATGAATTAAAGGAAGTCACTACCTTCATCCAAACATATGCTTCATGAGCTAGCATGAACAAATGCTTTCAAAAGTTTCCAACACTAGCTTGATGTTCAACAAAATTATGGAGGAGATAAGGATGTTGTTAATGGGCTCAACAACAATTCATCTAGGTTTCCTTTTAAAAGGAATTCCATAGTTAAGTGAACAAGTGATAGCATTGGTCAGACCCAAAAGATGTAAGGGTGTATGCTCGAGGGATCAACCACGAGTAAGACAACATTACGAGCATCGTTGGTACTGATTTGATTTGACGATAGCCCACACTCAAATCAAAGGATTGATAAGACAATAGGTCCAGCAACTGATCACAGGGACCAATCGATGAAGATATCATCTTTCTTCAACACACACTACACAAGAATATCCCTTTGGAACGAACTAAGTCAGACAAGCTTTTATCTTCCAACTCTCCAAGTTGTTGTCTAGCTTAACCAACTAGCTCAGGGATATCTAACACCGATTCTTGGAGAGAAGGTGGTTCACAAGAAACCAACTTGATCACGGGCTCAACATAACGGTCAGGTGACGACCTGGTGATACTTCCGAGAAGATATTCAGAAAATCATGAACCACCGGTATGTTACTAAGCTCGAGAACAATCTCGCTTTTGAGGGCAAGACGATATGATCAAATGAGTGAGGACTTGACAAGATCCTAACTCATCAATCAAAGGGTGCACCGAAATAAGGACTAGGTAGCACGATCAGTCTTAGAAGGATGATTCAAAAACCAACATACTAAGAATGATATTATTATCCTTTAACTACCAAGCAACGAGGTTGCTGGGAGTATTGATCTCACACATCACAACTCATTTGTCGGTATTCCGGTTGCATCAACACGAGGGCCGAGGAATGACTAATGATGGTGAGAAGTATCACTGTACCAAGAGTTCATAGGATGGTGTGCAATTCCTATAACAATCTCGATATAGAATAAGGTAATACTCCAAGGTAGAACAGAACCAAAAGCTGGATTAGCAATTTGATCTGCGGAGCACAACTTCTTTGACCCAATCCTGGATATGGAAGAGGTATTGGAGTTTGTTTCTCCAAGTCATTCAGGACAGAATGGCTTGACGGACCACAAGAGTAATAGACATCGATGAACGAATGCATGCATACTCTTGACTATCAATTGATAGACGAGGGTCAGAATGCAACTAAAGAGAACAACTCAAAGGAACATATAATTTTCTGAGTTGTGGATGCATAGATTAGTATGTCGAACCAAGTTCAACATATTTCTTCCGGATAACCCATGCAGAAAGGTAGAACTGGCAGAGTCATGATTTATGAATGGAGAACTCCTCAAGAGTACTCTAATTGTGATCTTTTGATCCAATAAACATCTGCCATAAGCGGTTCATAGTATTTGGAAGAAGGAAATACCACGGACCTCGAGGACTATCGCAAAGTTACCAATATCCTAAAGGAACTAGCAATTACTATCAACATGAAGTAAGTAGGGTGAATCTCGGGTTCAAACCCAGGAGTAGAATACCTACTACTAAGTAGCATCACGGGATGCTTTCGAGAATGATGGCCAGAATCATCACACTGGGAACACAAATCCTGGCTAATTACTAGATGATCCCCTAAGACACCTAGGGTCATAATAGTAACTCCAATATAATGTCAAGGCAATAGAATACCTCAACTCAACAATTAGTGTGATTGAGCTGGCATAAAGGAACATCGAAACCAGAGGGAAAGGATTTTGCAAATGCATCAGACTATTTAGAAACCTGGGATGACTCGGACAGCATAACGGCTGTAAATCCTCAGAAAAGATTTGAGACATTCACAAAAATGGTGGCATAACCACTCAGAAGCACAATATCAAGGTCTCGAGATCAATAATTAACATACAGAAGTAGTAGGAACTGAAACGAGGCTTAAGTCCAACAATCTTATAAGTCTGCGGATTAGTAACACGTGATCCTGATGGAAAGAAGAGATAGCCTAGTTCTTAATCCCCGCAGGAAAGATAAGATGACTCAGATCAGAAGGCATAAGGTATAAGGAGTAAAAAGAGCCTTACGTTCCATCCCACAATCAATTCCCTTATATAACTAAAGAATTTCTAGACTCAACTTCGACCAGTTTGGCTTGGTAATCCTACAGGCAGTCAAGCTCTGATACCAACGCTGTCAGAACCCCGACTCAATGCCACATCGATCTAGCATGTAACACCTCATATCACTTTGCGGCCTCACGCACGGTATTCCCACGGGTGTCGCCTTACCTTAGCCCGGGACCGTTTGCGCCTTTTGGCACACGTATATGACAGTGTCGCTAGCATCCATATGATAAGGAGCCCGGGCTGACATGGCTAGTCGTAAACCCAAAGTGGCACAGACTTACAGGGACAGGCATCCATGACCCAGTATCGAACGTGTCGGTCATCAGCGAGTGAAACCAGGCTGTAGCACTGGGCTAGCAGGACTCCGGTGAATCGGGCTGTAGCGGGCTAACAGGACTCCAGTATTCATCGCGTGACATTTCCCCGAAGGGACAGACACAGGAACGAAGAAGGACACATGCCGGCCAGCCTAAGTGTTCCGGAGCAGTAGCAAGCTACCATGGCTCGGTGGAAACACTAGGAGACATTTCCCCGTAAGAGAGGCTACTAAAGATAAACAACTAGATGGTCAGATCCCACACATACCAAGCATTTCAATAACATACACACAATATGCTCGATATGTGCAAATACAACATGGCATCACAACATGACTCTACGACTCAAGTAATTTATTCAATAGGCTCCGAGGAGCGAGATATTACAAACAGGGGTCTCACGACCCAACACTCAGAGCATACAAATCAAAGCACAAGCGGAAGCTATCATGTCTGAGTACAGACATCTATAAATGAAAAAGGCTGAGAAGCCTGACTATCTACCAGATCCTGCCGAGGGCACAAGATCGTAGCTGAGGTAACAAGCTAAATGTCGAAGACCACGCGGAATTACTAGTGAGACTGAAGTCTCTCTGCAAAAACATAAAATAGGCAAACGTGAGTACAAATGTACCCAGCAAGACTTACATCAGAACTATCTACATATGCATCATTATCAACAAAGGGATGGTGGGGTTTAACTGCAGCAAGCCAGCTTTGACTCGGTGGCTATCCTGAACTACGACTGCAAGTAACTCTTTTGAGGTGGCGCACACGAGTCCACATATTCACCATATCAATACACCACTATGGATCCGCTCCCGTCTCCCTACGAGAACGCCATCCATAGCACTCACGCTTATCTTGCGTATTTTAGAGTATCCACTTTCACTTGTCTATGAACTGATATAAGCAACCCAGAAGTCCTTTTCCGTGGACAAAGCTATTCGAATAGATGATGATAACCCTGCAGGGGTGTACTTCTTCATACATGTTTCCACCACTTAGCGTCTGCACACGACATGTGCTCGGCAGACTTCAAGCGAAAGCCGACGTGGGTGTAGACCACGACCTACCTAAACACTCAAGTCTCTAGTCCAGGTTTATCGCCTATTCGGGTTCCATCCATGAGGAGATCCGGCCGGAGTTTCGCTCACAGCCCCAAACGATGTGAACAGGGTTCCATGACACCAAACGGGCGCCCGGTTTACCCGGCCACATGCCTACCGCATCACAGCCCACCCCTACGGTCAGCGCTGTCCACGGCCTCCAGCATACTACAAACACCAGAAACTACTTGCAACTCCTGGACAGAGGACGAGGGTGAATAAGAAGTCGAGCGGGGTCATATTTCAGGGCCCAATGTATGGTAGTAGCTGAATCATGGATCACAAACACAGAACTCAGTTCCTAAGGACGGCTTCAATGAGACAACCCACCATGTACTCCTACATGGCCTCTCACCGCTACCTTTACCAAATCGTATTCACACACTTAGCTCACACACAGTAGGACATGTTCACACACCTCTGATTCATCCCGGATGAATCAGACCTGACTCGACTCTAAGCAGTAGCAGGCATGACAAACAAGCATGAATGAGTAGGCACAACAGGGCTCAAACAACTCCTACTCATGCTAGTGGGTTTCATCTATTTACTGTGGCAATGACAGGTCATGCAAAGGATAAAGGGGTTCAGCTACCGCAGCAAGTAACAGATGAATCGGTGTTGTCCTAATGCATTAAAAGAGAGCAGGAGCGAGAGAGTAGGATTGTATTGGAATGAACAAGGGGGGTTTTGCTTGCCTGGCACTTCTGAAGATAACATTGAGTCTTCATCAGTGTCAACGATCACATCATCGGTATCACGTTTATCGAGAGGGGACAAATACCGGCAACACAGAAAGAAACACAATCAATGCAATGCACAATATGATGCATGATCATGACATGGCAAAATGAATGTGTTTTTGGGCTAATCTAACTAGCAACAGATTAAATGAAGTTGGTTTGAATATAAAATTCAAATTCAAACTCCATATGTGATTATTCAAATGCCATTCACTTCATTTGCCCTAAACAGTAGTGATAAGTTGTTCTAACATGCATGAAAATGGTACAGATGGATTCCTTGAATTTTTCTGATAATTTTTATATATAAATTATTTAATTTGGAGTTACGGTTGAATTTCTATGAATTTTAGAAGTTTTAGGCATTTTCTGGAATTTCCTGAATATTTAGAATTAAAATAATTCCAGAAAATGAATTATGGCGTCAGCATGACCTCATGCTGACCTCAGCAGGTCAACGGGCGGTCCAGGTCAAACCTGACGTGTGGGGTCCACACGTCAGTGACACAGGGGCTAATCCCGCGTTGACCCGGGCTTTGACCCACTACGGGGCCCACTGTCAGTGGCTGTGGGGGTGTTTAGAGCGTCATTAGTGCTAATTAGGCGTGCCACGTCGGCAGTCGCCGGAGTGTCGCCGGCGACGACCACAGCCGACAGCGGAGGTGCACCGTGCGCTCGCTACGGAGCACCATTTGATGTGCGGTTTGCTCCTACGGGTTCCTGGGAGGAAGGCGCATCTAAAGAGGTAAGTGACAGCAGCTGGGGTGGCCGGAGCTGCCGGCGGCGAGCTCCTTTGCGGCTGCCAGAGTTCGGGCAATCTCGGGGTCGGGGTTAGGAAGCACGGCAGGAGGAGCTGGGGCGTGCTACGGACTCCTGAGATCACGGTGAGCACGTCAGTGGGCTCGGATACGAGCTGGGGTGGCTGTGGCCACGGCCACGCCATGGCCGGCGGCGAGAGATTCTCGGGCAAAGTGGTGGGGCTAGCTAGAGAGGGGGGTGGGGCACGGGGAGAGGGGGAATCGGGTCGAGGGCTCACCGCGGAGCTGCAGGGAGGGTTAGTGGGCTCGGGGGCGCGCCGGAGTGGCCGAATCGACGGAGAAGATCCTCGGCGGCCGGCGAGGGGAAAAACGTCGAGGGCGGCGTTCCGGGGCTCTTCTGGTCGCGTGAGACGACGAGGAGGACGAGGGAGGACCGGCGGAGCTTCCTGGGGCGTCGGTGAGGCTAGGGGTGGCCGGTGGCCATGGGTACGGCGACGATGGCGGCGAGCTCCGCTCGGTGGTGTGCGCGAGAGGGAAACAGAGGAGGGAATGGGGTCCAGGGGGAGAGAGGGGAGGTGCAGGGGGCGAGGGCGGCTCCGTGGCGTCGCGAGGGAGTCGGGGAGGCTGCCACGGCGAAGCAGGAGGTGGCCGGCGCTCTTCGGGCGCGCGCCACGCCTCGCCTCTGCCTACTGGCAGAGGAAGAAGAGGACAAGGGGGGGAGGTGGGCTGGGCCGGCTGGGGGGCTGCACAGGGGGTGGGGGCTGGGCCAGCACAGGTGAGCGCCAGGTAGTTCCTTCTCCCTTTTTTTATTTTTTTCTGTTCTGTTTCCCCTTTTATTTTATTTTGCCACTGTTTTCAAATTCAAAATAATTTCATACAGTGCCAAAACATTCTGAAATATTTTATGTTACCTCTCTGGACTATTCCAAAAGTACATAAAACATTTCAAAGCATTTGAAAATATATTCATTATATATTATGAATTTATCCCCAAATTCAAATAGATTATTGATTTAAATTCAGAGACCAAATAATTCCTTAAAAATATTCCAGAATTTTGGTTTGATATATAACTCTTGCCAAAATTCACAAAACTATTTTTAGGGCATTTTTGGATTCACAGAAGGCAATTTAAAGGGTGCTTGCCCTTCTTTTAATTAGGGTTTTGAGGCTTCTGAATTCCTCAGTTCAAATTTCATTTGAATTTAAACATGATGCAGCAACCAAGCTAGTCCAAGGCCAGGGTAAAGCTAGGGATGTGACAGGGAGCACCTCTGCGATTGTTACTGCCGGGCCAGCCGGATGTGTACCTCAGACTGGGTGAAGGTGAAAGCTAGCATTCTTAAGGGAATATTCGGTCGGTGAACTAAAATATGATTTTCACTTGTTTATTTATCCGCCCCCAGATGCTTTTATGCTTTTTTCGCAGTCCAGACATGCACTTTAGGGCATGCCTCTCAGGGAAAGGAACCCCTAACGGAACTATTCTCCCTGGAAGATGTTTCGTACTAACCATGTAATATAACATAACTAGTTGGGCACTTGTCTGCTAAAGCACTAATGACCCCTACACCTGGTCTCCACGCATGCCCCGGTTCTTACATAACCGAGAGGGTATTCGGGCACACTCCGGACTATCGGGTCCAGAGGTTGAAGCGAAAAGGTCCGCAATGACAAATGATCTACAATCCGGCTAGAAGGCATTTTACATGTCATTTTAAATTACATAGTCAATTTGAGTGGGTATATTCTTCTTCAATACCGTCCAACAGGTTGTCCAATTTACAGTCCCGTTGGGAATACTTGGCGGCCAGCTCTACCTGGCCGTACACTAAACTGACAGGGATCTCCTTCCCATCGGGCCCTACAGGTCCGACCTCGGCCATGTGGTTTTTGTCAGCCTTCGTGTACCGCGTCTTCACCATGGCCCAGGCCTCCCTGGCGCCTTGACGGCAGGCCGATATCTTCCATAATCGGAAGCACTGCCGCGCTCCCTTTAGCTTCTCTGCAAGCTCTCCAAGGCCTTCGGCCATGGAGAGGGATGGCCACAAATCCTGGACGACGCCTTGCATCGCCTGCCGAACTCGCTCATGCAGTTGCGATAGCTTGGGAAGAAGGTCACCTATAGAACCGGGCAATTCCTCCGCAGGCCGACCCGTCAGCATACCTACAGACATAACTCTGTCAATCGACTTCCTCGCCGAACTCTTTTTTGAAGGTTCGTTCAAGCACTTACTAAAAATGCCGCGTTGAAGCCGCCGATTCTCCTTTATGGAATCCGATAGCTAAGCACGAACATCCTTTAGTTCCTCGCCCAGCTGGGTGTTGGCATCTTGAAGCTTGTTCTTCTCTTGCCTCACCCTCGTAAGCACGCTCTCGCCGGCCTTTAACTGACGCAAGAGTTGCTGCTTCTCCGGATCCACTCTGGCGCCATCTGCACTATTATTGTCAGAATTGCGCACATGTCACACTTCACAACATACTCATCTTTCGAAGCATATATTACCAGAGGGGGTCTCCTTGGCCTTCCCTGTTGCGGCTAGTGCAGCCTCAAGTTGGGCCTTGCACTCTTCCAACTCCTGGGACAGTTGAGTATTCTTTTCTGTAAGATCCTGCATAACAAATGATCCTTAAATAAGTTATTTTAACTGTTTCAAGTCTCAGGGGCTACTGACATATATAACCATCAGATTTTCTCACCTGTATGTCTTTTACATACTGCTCTGTGGCTCTTGCTAGACCATTTTGAGCGGCACGGAGGTATACATCTCCCGTATTAAAGGCGTCCAACGCCTCTTAGAAAAAACAAACGTCACGAAGAACAGTCCGGCGGCGCCTGTGGTTCATGGCACTCTCCACCTCAGAATTGGTGGCAGATAGCCTGTCCGCGTCCTCTGTCGGAGGAGCGTCCGGTGCGCGCCCCATGTTCGCCTCCGCTTCCGGACCCGGCCTTGGAGCCTAGCCGGTGGATATAGTCAGGCGGGCGCTCTTCTTCCTGAAGAGAGCATGAGCGTTAGTATGCCTGGAGGGCATAAACCCTGGGCATTTGCACGTTGTACCATTGCGCCGGTGTCTTGATCCGGTCCGCACTTCTTTTTAGCCCGCTGGGCCTCGATGGCCCTTGTTGGCTAGCCGCCGCGCGCTCGGCCCTCCGCCTCAAGGACTTCCCCTGCAGAAAACACCATTTGTATACGGTGATCAAAGATAAGAATGGATGGATCCTCTTGAAAATACTAGGGACTTCGGTCTCGGTTACCTTTGAGGCTGGAAGTAGTCCGGGATAATCAGTCGTAATTGCCACTAAGGTGTTGTCCTTACTCAATTGCTGAAACACTCCATCAACCAGCTCCACGGCCAAGTCCGTGTCCTCTTGGGAGTCCGGATCGAGGGACCGTTCCGGGTCCTCGGGTTGTGGAGGAGGGCTGTTTATCTCGTTTACAGTCTGGCGTAGCTCATGCGTTAAAATTGCTAGACTAAGTACTTAACTATGGGAATATAAAAATGGATGGGCAAGTGAACGTGTTCGCTTACCCAGCTTGGAGGATTGTACATAGAAAATCCGCCCCGTGGGTTGACACGGAGGAATTCCTCCTCTTCTCCCTTGTATAAAGCAGACAAGATCTTCGTTAGAGTAGCAGCCGAATCCGACCCCTTACAGCCGCACCGGGTGGTGTCCTCCTCCCCGTTGAAATCCCACATGGTATGGCCTCGGTATTGAAGCGGCTGCACCCCTCGTGTAATGCATATGGCCATGACCTCGATCATGGTCAGTCCGGAATGAGCTAACAACCTTATCCGGTTCGTCAGGTAAATGACGTCCCTGTCATTCTCCTTCTGAGGGCTCCGTGGGCGCCAGCTCAGGCGTTTCTTCAAGGGAGCATTATCAAACTCAGGGAGGCCGATCCGTGCAGGGTCCGGTAGAGGGACGTCTTCTATATAAAACCATTCTGAAGGCCAGTCTTCAGATGCCTTCTTTGGGGTTCCGGATTGATATCCGGTCCCGGCGATGCGCCATAGTTCGGCTCTGCCCACTTGATATATCGACCCCTCCTGAGAACGGGGCACGAGGCAAAACAACTTCTTCCACAGTGCGAAATGGGCCTCGATACCCAAAAACAGCTCGCAAAGGGCTACGAAGCCCGCAATATGCAATATGGAGGCAGGCGTAAGGTTGTGTAACTGGAGGCCATAGAACTCCAGGAGCCCCCGGAGAAACGGATGTACTGGAAATCCAAGCCCTCTTATTAAATAAGGGACAAGGCATACCAGCTCTCCTTTGGAGGGATTGGGGACGCTCTCTGCTTGCTCTCCGCCATTATAAGTGGCAATCCCGGCTCGAACTGGGACCATGTAAGCTGGGGGTTGAAGCCCCTTGGCTTGGAGCGCTACTAGCTCGCTGTGCGGGACGGAACACCTCTCCCAATCTCCAGGCTGAGGGCTGCGGGGGCGAGAGGAGGAGCTGCGTCGACCGACCATGATGGAATGGATCTTTGTCGAATGCGCTCCGATGAATGCTCGTGGAGGGAAGATGGTGTGATTCGGATCTAAGTCCCCGCCTCTTTTATGGGCGGCCCATTTTCACAGCTAGGGGGGTAAATGAAAAAACACCCTGTTTTTTCGCATTCTTTTGACACGTGGAAGATGGCCATTATTGGGCGCAGAAGCCAAGGAGCGCAACATTCATTGGAAGCCGGACACTATTCGACAGGCATATGGGATTTGGAGAAGAACCCGTCTTGCAATGCCGAAGACAAATCTGCGCACCGGACTCATCGTCATTGAAGCCTGGTTCGGGGGCTACTGAGGGAGTCCTGGATTAGGGGGTGTCCGGATGGCCGGACTATGACCTTTGGCCGGACTCCCGGACTATGAAGATACAAGATTTATGACTTCGTCCCGTGTCCAGATAGGACTTTCCTTGGCATGGAAGGCAAGCTTGGCGATACGATATGTAGATCTCCTCCCATTGTAACCGACTCTGTGTAACCCTAGCCCTCTCCAGTGTCTATATAAACCGGAGAGGTTTAGTCCATAGGACGAACAACAATCATACCATAGGCTAGCTTCTAGGGTTTAGCCTCTCTGATCTCGTGGTAGATCAACTCTTGTACTACCCATATCATCAATATTAATCAAGAAGGAGTACGGTTTTACCTCCATCGAGAGGGCCCGAACCTGGGTAAAAACATCGTGTCCCCTATCTCCTGTTACCATCCGCCTAGACGCACAGTCCGGGACCCCCTACCCGAGATCCGTCGGTTTTGACACCGACAACAGTTCTTTAGAAGACTTGCAGAAAGATGATGAATCCTCTTCACCCCACAAGGTCCTTGCTCTAACTTGGCCCGTGATATGGGTACAACATGCATATAATGTCCTGGAGTGTATCTACTCTGTTGCAATGCCATGTGCTTAGCATGCTGATCATGCATGCAAATATGTCATGCCTTCCTATTTTTCAGTACCTATTCCATTCATGATAACATGTTTTCAAATTCAAGTACTGTCATTCTACTCTATCACAATGCCATCTGCTTAATTTGGACATCATGCTTCTGAATATCTTATGCATTGTTGTTCATCAGTATGTACTTCATCTGTCTACCATACCATGTTACATTGAAGTGCTGTTCTAGTGCTCTGTTGCAATGCCATCTTAGTCTCCCAATCATACACATGTACGTTGCCTTAGTTTTTTCTGTACGTATTCCGCTAGCATATAGTTTTACATTCAACTAGTGTTTTTTACTGTGTTGTCCTGTCGTATCCCTAGCTCTTACGTCATACCCCCTCCATCTGGATTACATGTTGCCGAAATAGATAAAAAGGATGTACCTAGAACTTAAATACGCCTAAACCCAACCATTTTTTTCCGGATGGAGGGAATACATGTCAATATGTCATGCCTTTCTATTCTTCTGTACCTTTTCCATCTCTCTGCTATAGCATGTTTTATAATTGAAGCACCATTCTTCTATACAAGGCATGCAAGGGGAAGACGACTATGTTAGAATCTGAAGGGTTACAAACAAGGTCTTTGCAAAACATCGAAATACCAGGAGATAATAAACCAACTCCAGTTTGTATAGATACTGCTCTAGCATAGAGAAACCCAACTCCTACTGATAATAAGAAGATTCCAGTGGCCAAAGAACTAGTCCGCTCCAGTCCAGCAAAAATATGTCAACTCCATTCTAAGAAGCGTGTGCGTATCCTTGCATCATGAAATTTTATAGCGTGCTAATCATATTTTCTACATGTTTCTTACCCATCTCTCTTTTAGAAAATAAGATTAACAAATAGAAGAATTTCTGCACTAGTATCGTTTGCGAGGAAAGATTCTTGCAGGAATTCTCTGTGCTCCAATGCAGATTTAAGTACGTGTTGTATATCACTATATTTTTACATCAACATGTATTTTGTTAATCGGTGTGAATCCAACCTTTATTTGATCTAAGTTTAGTTGTAGCAAAATGTATGATTAAAGGCCACAATGTTGATTTTTGTAAGGAAAACTGCCTAGTAGTTTTGCATCCTGAGCTGCATGAGTGTACTATCTCATATCAGTGTGTTTGAATACTTTGGTTCTGCAGTTGGTTTTCAGTGTTTTTTTACTGTGTTGTCCTGTCGTATCCCTAGCTCTTACATCATACTCCCTCCGTCCGGATTACATGTCACATAAATGGATAAAACTGGATGTATCTAGAACTGAAATACGCCTAGACCCATCCATTTATTTCCACATGGAGGGAATACATGTCAATATGTCATGCCTTTCTATTTTTCAGTACCTATTCCATCTCTATTGTAGCATGTTTTATAATTGAAGCACCATTCTTCTATATAAGGCATGCAAGGGAAAGACGACTATGTTAGAATCTGAAGGGTTACAAACCAGGTCTTTGCAAAAGATCCAAACGCCAGGAGATAATAAAACAACTCCATTTTTCATAGATACTGCTCCAGCACAGAGAAACCCAACTCCCACTGATAATAAGCAGATTCCAGTGGCCAAAGAACTAGTCCGCTCAAGTCCAGCAAAAGAATGTCAACTCCATTCTATGAAGTGTGTGCGTATCCTCGCATCATGAAATTTTATAGCATTCTGATCATATTTTCTACATGTTTCTTACCCATCTCTCTTTTAGAAAATAAGGTTAAATGATAGAAGACTTCCTCCATTGAGATTGTATTCGAGCAAAATATCTTGCAGGAATTCTCTGTGCTCCAATGCTGATGTAAGTACCTGTTGTATATCACTATATTTTTACATCAGCATGTATTTTGTTAATCAGCGTTAATCCAACCTTTATCTGATCTAAAATTAGTTGTAGCAAAATGTTAAATGCACCAATGTTGAATTTTGTAAAGAAAACTGCCTGGTAGTTTTGCATACTGAGCTGCATGAGTGTACTATCTCATATCATGCACATTACTGAAATGTAGTGCTGCTTTGGTTGCCCATTCATTCATTGTGTCAATGTTGCTTTCGTATTACCTTACCTGGCTGATGATAGCTGTGCCATATTGTGTTAATTTGGTGTAGGCTAGTTGCCCAAATGTTCGTTGTGTCAATGTTGCTTTCCTATTATCTGACTTGGCCAATGATAGCAATGCTAGTCTGTTAATTTGGTGCAGGCTGCTGAAGATAAGAAGACAAACTCTGAAAACAGCAAGGCAACCCCATTATCTCTTTCCAATAAATCTAGGCCAGGTAATATGGCAATAACTAATGATTAATATGTTTGGTTCCCCTCCTAATTTATGTTATGATGCAGTGGTCGAGACACTCTCCACTATCAATTATACAAGCCTGCCAAAATCGCCATCTGAATCTGTTCAATATCCTCTGTCTCAAATGCAACGGAAAAAATGTATGTTTGTGAACAAATTAATGGCTGAAGCAATGATGGAATGGTGGAGGAATCAGAGGTGCAGATTTGTGTGCAACAACAACTGATCAATGTTTTTAGAGACAGTGTAGCAAAGCAGCAAGAACTTGCCCACATGCTTATGGGCGTCATCCGTGCTGAGGTTGCAGATTGTGACGTTGTAGATCGTTAGGTTCTGTTCATTTATTTTCACTGGCATCGATCTTTGATTCCCAGTGGATGTAATTTCCTGTAATATATGTTGCATGTGCAACGTTTTTCCCTGTTTGTCATACCTTTGCTTGATCGATTTTGGTCCTATGAATAAATGTTCATCGTAATGGGCTCAAATTATCTAATTTGGCCTAAAGACATGTATGAACTTTACCAAGCCAAAAGTTAATGGTCGGCCCTCTTACCTCCCGGGTCGTTAATAGGCCGACATCGAAGCGGGCAGCAGGTGGGCCCATTTGATTTCACGGGCCGTTAACAGGCCGTTACTAAGTTTAGGCTACATATGGCCCAACTTTACCATGGGCCTTTAGCAGGCCAAAAGAGACAGCGGGCTTGTACTGGACCATGAAGAGCATGGGCTGCTAAGAGGCAAAAAGCCAGGTCATATTGTAAATGGCCCAACTGTGTTGTGGGCCTTTAGCAGGATGAAAGAGAAACTGGGCTGGTATTGGACCATCAAGGGCATGGGCCGTTAAAAGGCCAAAACTCAGGTCCGACTACAAATGGCCCAACTCATTTATGGGTCGTTAACAGGCTGAAAGGCACGCAGGGCCGGGAATTGGCCCAACACTTAAATGGGTCGCTAAAAGGCCAAAACTCAGGCCCGACTACAAATGGCCCAACTGATTTATGGGCCGTCAACAGGCTGAAAGACACACCGGGCCGGAAATTGGCCCAACACTTAAATGGGTTGCTAAAAGGATCAAACTCAGGTCCGACTACAAATGGCCCAACTGATTTATGGGCCGTCAACAGGCTGAAAGACATATCGGGCCAGAAATTAGCCCAACATTTAAATGGTCGCTAAAAGGCCGAAAGATGTATATCCTGGAAATTGGCCCATCCCTTGAATGGGTCGTTAACAGGCTGAAATCTCATCGGGCCGATATTGAGCCCAAATATATAGCGGGCTGTTAACGTGCTCGAACTGACAATGGGCTGCATGGTGTCAAATCTTTAACGGGTCATTGACGGGCCGAATTGGCACATCTCGTATGGGACGTGGGCTTAAATGGACCTGACACAAGTAGGCCTTATATGGGTCGGCCTGCTAATTTTTACTGGGCCAACCTTTTTCACCGGAATGGGCCACTGTTGGGCCGTGCCACGTGTCGACCTATCATAGGCGCCTCCTGTCCAATGAATGGATGACATCTGTCCCAATGGTGAGGCAACACGTGTTTCCTCCAGCCAATGATGATTTTACATGTGGAAAATCCCCATTGGTCCGGGCTGTTAACGGGTTATAGGATCCAAAACTGGACTCGATAGCTTAACGGCGTGATGACCCACAAGTGTAGGGGATCTATCGTAGTCCTTCCAATAAGAGTGTCGAACCCAACGAGGAGCAGAAGGAAATGATAAGCGGTTTTCAGTAAGGTTTTCTCTGCAAGCACTGAAATAGTAGGTGATAGATAGTTTTGTGATAAGATAAATAGTAACGAGCAAAAGTAAATAAAGTAAATAAGGTGCATCAAGGTGGCCCAATCCTTTATGTAGAAAAGGATAAGCCTGGACAAATTCTAATAATAGTGAAGGAGCTCCCGAGGACACATTGGGAATTATCGTCAAGCTAGTTTCATCACGTTCGTAAGATTCATGTTCGGTACTTTGATAATTTGATATGTGGGTAGACCGACACTTGGCTACTGCCCTAACTTGGACAAGCATCCCACTTATGATTAACCCCTATTGCAAGCATCCACAACTACAAAAAGGAGTATTAAGGTAAACCTAACCACAACATTAAACATATGGGCCCATATGAACCCCTAACGAAGCAACTCATAAACTAGGGTTTAAGCTTCTGTCACTCTAGCAACCCATCATCTACTTATTACTTCCCTATGCCTTCCTCTAGGCCCAAATAATGGTGAAGTGTCATGTAGTCGACGTTCACATAACACCACTAGAGGAGACACAACATACATCTCATACAAATATGGAATGAATACCAAATTCACATGACTACTAATAGCAAGACTTAACCCATGTCCTCAGGAACTAAAGTAACTACTCACAAAGCATAATCATGTTCATAATTAGAGGTGTAATAATATGCATTAAGGATCTGAACATATAATCTTCCACCAAGTAAACCAATAAGTATCAACTACAAGGAGTAATCAACACTACTAGCAACCCACATGTACCAATTTGTGGTTTTGGATACAAGATTGGGTACAAGAGATGAACTAGGGTTTGAGAGGAGATGGTGCTGCTGAAGATGTTGATGGAGATTGACCCCGTCCCGATGAGAGGATCGTTGGTGATGATTTCCCCCTTCCGGAGGGAAGTGTCCCCGGCAAAACAGCTCCGCCAGGGCCCTAGATTGATTCCGCCAAGGTTCCGCCTCGTGGCAGCGGAGTTTCGTCCCGTAAGCTTGCCCACGAATTTTTCCAGGACAAAACCCTTCATATAGCAGAAGATGGTCGCCGGAAGCCCACTAGGGGGCCCAGGAGATAGGGGGGCGCCCTATAGGGGGGGCACCCCCTGTCTTCTGGACAGGGTGTGGGCCCCCTGACCTATTTCTTTTGCTCATAAATTCTTAATAAATCCAAAAAGTGGTTTCATGGAGTTTCAGGACTTTTGGAGTTGTGCAGAATAGGTTTCCAACATTTGCTCCTTTTCCAGCCAGAATTCCAGCTGCCGGCATTCCCCCTCTTCATGGTAAACCTTGTAAAATAAGAGAGAATAGCCATAAGTATTGAGATATAATGTGTAATAACAGCCCATAATGCAATAAATATTGATATAAAAGCATGATGCAAAATGGACGTATCAACTCCCCCAAGCTTAGACCTCGCTTGTCCTCAAGCGGAAACCGAGATCGAGAAATATGTCCACATGTTTAGAGATAGAGGTGTCAATAAAAATAAAATACGGACATGAGGGCATCATGATCATTCCAATAACAGCAACATATATATAGATTTTGTCATATGATTTCCTATGGTCAAGTAATAAGCAATTCACAATGTCAAGTATGGTTCATAAACTTCATTGGGAACTAACAAACTATAATCTGAGTCATTGAAGCAACTGCAATTTATCGTAAAATCAGAAAGAGTCAATAATAGAGCTTTTCAGCAAGATCACATACTCAACTATCTCGTAGTCCCCCATAATTGTTAACACTCACGCAATACTTGTGGTTATAGAGTTTCAGTCGGACAGTAAGAAAGATAGGGGCTTATTGTGTTGCCTCCCAACATATTCACCTTTAGGTGATGTCAACAATAATAGCCTATGCCAACTTACATTTAGCTTGATATATGTATCATGACCTTTCAAACACGAGGAGCTTGCCAAAGGATAAAATGAAAAAGTGGAAAGGTGAGGATGACCTTGACTCAAGTATAAAGTAAAAACATAAAGTAAAAGATAGGCCCTTCGCAGAGGGAAGCAGAGGTTGTCATGCGCTTTTAGGGTTGGATACACAAAATCTTAATGCAAGAGAACGTCACTTTGTATTTCCCCTTGTATGTGGACCTTTATTATGCACTCCGTCACTTTTATTACTTCCACAACAAGTTTGTACAAAGCTTATTTTCTCTGCACTAATAAGTCATGCATATTTAGAGAGCAATTTTTATTGCTTGCACCGATGACAACTTACTTGAAGGATCTTACTCAATCCATAGGTAGGTATGGTGGACTCTCATGGAAAAACTGGGTTTAAGGATATTTGGAAGCACAAGTAGTATCTCTACTTGGTGAAAGTAGTTTTGGCTAGCATTAGGGGGGAAGGCAAGCTCAACATGTTCAGTAGGTCAATGACAATATACTTTAACTGAGATGTCGGGAAACATAAACCATTAAGTTGTCTTCCTTGTCCAACATCAACTCTTTTAGCATGTCATACTTAATGAGTGCTTCACAATCATAAAAGATATCCAAGATAATATATTTATATGTGAGCCCCTCTTTCCTTATCACTTCCTATTAATTGCAATGATGACCAAGGCTACGTTCATCAACTCTCAACAATTTTTATGCCTCATACTTTCTATGTGTGAAGTTATCACTATCCATAAGATCAATATGAACTCTTTTGTTCTTTATACTTTCTCAAGATCATAGCAATCATAGCAAAGCCCTTGACTCAACACTAATCTTTATTATAGATAGCACACGTACTCGCTTACAAAAGGAGATCACTAAGCAAAACTCAAAACTACTTGATATCAAAAGTTCAATCTACTAGATCAAGATACTACTAAAAGGATCAAACTAAATAAAGCGGTAAAGATAGGAGTGTGATGGTGATACGATACCGGGGCACCTCCCCCAAGCTTGGCAGTTGCGGGAGTGACCACACCCATGTGATTATTTCTTCGGGGGTGGTGAAGTAGGAGTTGCTGATGGAGTAGGCTTGTCATCCATCTTCCAAGGCATAGGCTCTCCATCATAAAAGGACGATCGAGTCTCCGGGATCCTTAAATCTGCAGCCAAACTCATTTGCTTGAATCTATATTCATACTCGCAGTTCTGGTTTTGCAGGTCATAAATCTGGGCTTGGAGGTGCTCGATTTTCTCTTGAAGCTTGAAGATGGTCTCCCCAATGTCTTTGGCATCCAGCTTATGGTTGTTGGTGAAATCCATGATCATCATCTGGTTGGCGTTGAGTCCATGCTCCACCATCCCTTGGCACTTGAAAACTTCTTGTTCCATGGCTTCGAGCTTTGTCTCTATGCTCCCGGCACGCCTTGGTCCTTCCACATCACGGATGTGCAACACCACTTCATGCACCTCAATGGTTTGAGGGTGATGCAGCACCTCCGCAAGATAGGGGTTGATAACCCTCTCGAAAAACTTGTCCTTGGAAGCGCTTGAAGACGACATGATGCTCTAGATCTGAAACAGAAATAGCTCGAAACGAAAACAGAGGATATTTGCGTGATACGGTGGCCAAAACCTTCAGGAGTATATATAATGAATTTTTACCGACCAAAATACGTAACATACAAGAAAATGGAGTCCGGGAGGCACACGAGGTGCCCACGAGACAGGGGGTGCGCCCTACGGGGGGGGGGGGGCGCCCTCCTCTCTCATGGGAGCCTCGTGTCCCTTTCGGACTACATCTTTCTTCCTAAAATTCTTAAATAATCCAAAACTGATGAAAATTGCCATTAGAGTTGTTTTGGAGTCGGTATACTTACCATACCACGTACCTATGCCTTTTCGGAGTCTGGAACGTTCTGGAAAGTGTCTCTTATGTACTCTGGGGTTATGGTTTCAATAATATTAGTTTCAACATTGATAGGGTTACCTGAAATATAATGCTTGATTCTTTGGCCATTAACAACCCTCGGATTTGTGCCTTCAAAGTTGTTAATTTTTATAGCACCGGAACGATAGACCTCCTCGATAACGTAGGGACCTTCCCATTTTGAGAGAAGTTTTCCTAGAAAAAATCTTAAATGAGAGTTGAATAATAACACATAATCTCCAACATTAAACTCACGCTTTTGTATCCTTTTATCATGCCAGCGTTTGACTTTTTCTTTGAAGAGCTTGGCATTCTCATAAGCTTGGGTTCTCCATTCATCAAGTGAGCTAATATCAAACAACCTGTTCTCACCGGCAAGTTTGAAGTCATAATTGAGCTCTTTAATAGCCCAATATGCTTTATGTTCAAGTTCAAGAGGTAAATGACATGCGTTTCCATAAACCATCTTATATGGAGACATACCAATAGGATTTTTGTATGCAGTTCTATAGGCCCATAATGCATCATCAAGTTTTTTGGACCAGTTCTTTCTAGATCTATTCACAGTCTATTGCAAAATTAATTTGAGCTCTCTATTGCTCAACTCTACTTGACCACTAGACTGCGGGTGATAAGGAGATGCAATTCTATGATTGACATCGTACTTAGCAAGCACCTTACGGAAAGCACCATGAATAAAGTGTGAACCACCATCAGTCATAAGATATCTAGGGACTCCAAACCTCGGAAAAATGACTTCTTTAAGCATTTTAATAGAGGTGTTATGATCAGCACTACTAGTTGGAATAGCTTCTACCCACTCAGTAACGTAATCAACAACAACTAAAATATGTCTATAACCATTGGAAGCAGGAAAATGTCCCATTGATCAAAGCCCCAAATATCAAATGGTCCAATAACAAGAGAATAATTCATAGGCATTTCTTGACGTCTACTGATGTTACCTATTCTTTTGCATTCGTCACAAGATACGACAAACTTAGGAGCATCTTTGAAAAGAGTAGGCCAATAAAAACCAGATTGTAGTACCTTGTGTGCAGTTCTATCTCCAGCGTGGTGTCCTCCATAGGATTCAGAGTGACACTTGCGTAGGATTTGTTCCTGTTCATGCTCAGGTACACAACGTCTAATAATACCATCTACTCCTTCTTTATAAAGGTGTGTGTCGGTGTCAAAACCGGCGGATCTCGGGTAGGGGGTCCCGAACTGTGCGTCTAGGCGGATGGTAACAGGAGACAAGGGACACGATGTTTTTACCCAGGTTCGGGCCCTCTTGATGGAGGTAAAACCCTACTCCTGCTTGATTAATATTGATGATATGGGTAGTACAAGAGTAGATCTACCACAATATCAGAGAGGCTAAACCCTAGAAGCTAGCCTACGGTATGATTGTTGTTCGTCCTACGGACTAAAACCCTCCGGTTTATATAGACACTGGAGAGGGTTAGGGTTACATAGAGTCGGTTACAATGGGAGGAGATCTACATATCGTATCGCCAAGCTTGCCTTCCACGCCAAGGAAAGTCCTATCCGGACACGGGACGAAGTCTTCAATCTTGTATCTTCATAGTCCGGGAGTCCGGCCGAAGGTCATAGTCCGGCCATCCGGACACCCCCTAATCCATGACTCCCTCAGTAGCCCCTGAACCAGGCTTTAATGATGACGAGTCCGGCACGCAAATTGTCTTCGGCATTGCAAGGAGGGTTCCTCCTCCGAATACTTCATAGAAGATGTTGAACACAAGGATAGTGTCCGGCTCTACAAAATAGTTTCCACATACCACCGTAGAGAGAATAATATTTGCACAAATCTAATCTGCTGACGTATTCCGTGGCGTGACATCATGCCACAGCCAAGCCTTTATTCGAATTGTTTTACTGTCCCACCTCAACGTGTTTTAGTGAGGTGGTTTCTTTGGCACTTCTTGTCAAAGCAGAGATCGTGTCCCCTTATTCCGGGATTCTCATCAATACGGGCGTGGGTAACCCAACCGCGCTATTAATCGTGGCGCTTGGGAGATAAGCTAGTTTTACTAGGCTGGTGGGGACACATAGTTTCGGCCGCCCATATAAGGGGATAAGGATCCGCCCTTTCAATCTACGCCTTCTTCCTCCTTTGCTTATCTATTTCCGCGCACTCGAGCTCTAGCACCCAAGTCCGCACTTCCCACCTCAACCTTCTCCAATCATGTCCGGAGCGGGAGGCAGGTGGATGTCCTCCTCCGTTACGGAGGGGCAAATCAAGAAGTTGAGGAAGGTCGGATACTTGTATAACGACATCACGCACCGGCTCCCAGATGAGGGGCAACTCATCCCCACCCCTAGGCCCCATGAGAGGGTGGTGTTCCTCCCCCATTTCCTCCGCGGACTGGGCTTTCCTCTTCACCCGTTTGTCCGGGGGCTCATGTTCTACTACGGCTTGGATTTCCATGATCTGGCCCCAAACTTTATCCTCAACATTTCGGTGTTTATCGTCGTGTGCAAGGTCTTCCTCCGCATCCAACCCCACTTCGGCTTATGGCTGAAGACCTTCAATGTCAAGCCGAAGGTTGTGGGCAGCCGGCAAGCGGAGTGCGGAGGCGCCATGCTGGGCAAGATGCCCAATGTCATCTGGCCTGAGGGCTCCTTTGTGGAAACCATCAAAGGGAGGCAATCGGGGTGGTTCTACATCACCGAGCCGCATGACCCTGAATGGGCTGCAGCCCCCGAATTCCAATCCGGCATCCCCACGCGGCTCACATCCTGGAAAGAGACGAGCCTGTCATGGGGTAATCTGGAAGAGGTGACCGGACTCCAAACCCGCATCCAAAACTTGGTGGACAAGAAGGTTAAGCTTGTCAACACAGTCCAGGTCATGCTCTTCCGCCAGATCCTCCCGTGTCAACGACGGGCTTTCAACTTGTGGGAGTTCGAACCGGCCCAGCACCAAACTTTGTCCAGGCTCTTGGACACAACGCACGAAGATGCCTGGAAGGTGCTATTCAAGAGCTCAGAGGTTCCCCCACCTATTACCAAGGACCGCCGATTTTTCGCAAAGCGCCAAGCCAGCATGGTAAGCTCGTTCTACCCTTTACAGGATACTTGTTTTCCATACTTTGATTCTATGTGGGATCTAAGCTCCCGCTCCTTTGACAGGACTGGAAGGAGACGTCCGGACGGTTTAACTGTCCAGATCCTTTGCCCGAAGGCCTAGCTGATGCATGCTTAACGAAGCTGCTGGCCCCGGCACCTCACGTGGTGCCGGAGAAGAAGGCCAAGAAGAAGGCCACGGGAACTCGAAAGAGCTCCTGGTGCCTGGTGGTGTCGGACTCATCGCCCGATGACCCCAAAGCGCACTCCTCCTCCGAAGACGAGGAGGAGGAAGAAGAAGCCTCTCCCCCTCCAACGGGGGGAGGAAAGAAAAGAAAGGCCGCCCCAACTGGGGAGGCCGGAGGGTCCAAGAAGGGGAAGACCCTTCTTCCGGACTACACCACCGACGCCAAAGACGGCGGAGAGGAGTGGCCATCCAGGGCCAAGCCCCTGGCTAAATCGTAAGTATCCGGAGACCATAATAACTCATGGTGTTCCTTTATTGTACGGTGTCTTCTGACGCCAAATTTAATTATGCAGTCCGCCCAAGGCTCAACTCGGTGATTCATCGAGCAGCTCCCTGGATCCGTCGGACGTGAATAGCGCTTCACTTCCGACTGCTACCTCCCCTCGCCCGACGGACGATGCCGAGGTGGAGTCCCACAAGGGGCTAAACCAGGAGGAGGTGGTCCTGGAGGAGCCGCAAGGCGACCTCCCGGACTCCAGGCCCAAAGGGGGTGAAGCCCTAGAGGGATCTAAGTCCGGCCCTGGGCCGGACACCGCTCCGGAGCCTTCAGTGATTCCGGAGTCCGGCAGGCGCCCCCCTCGCAAGAATGGCAAGCCTATGACACCGGCGGCCTCCGTCCAACTGGAGGCACCGGACAATTTGCTTGAGGTGCTTAACGGCGCCTCCATTGACGAGGAGCACCGCACTGTTATGAGTGCGGTGATCCAGAAGGTTCAGTCCGCAAGGAGCGGGCTGACAGAAGCCTGTGCCAGCCTTCTAACAGGCTTTGAGGTATGTATTTATAACTTATAAAAATGTTACCGCATAGACAGTAGCCCTTGATGCTCAGTTTGGTGTTCGGAAAGAAAAACCGGACTGAGGATCTAAAAAGATATACACAGGAGTCTAACATAAATATGTCAATATGGGAATGCAGGCTGCACTGCTGACCTCTGCCGCACTGACTGTGGAGGTCGATGCATTGAAGCAGAGCCTCGAGCGGTCCGAGAACGAGCTCGGCCGTGCCAAGAAGCAGCTCGAGGACAAGGAAGGTAGGTAGTACCTTATTTAAGTATATAAAAATACCTGGTTGCAAATAATGAAAGGACCAACGTGAATATTACAGGGGCCACAACCGAGGTGGCGGCCCTGAAGGAAGCGATGTCTGAGGCCGAAGGCAATGCGGCCGTGGAGCGCACTGAGCGAGAAAAGAAAGAGGCACGGGTGGCGGAGGTGTGGCAAGAGCTCGATGCTCTCGTGAAGAAACACGAGAGTTTAGAGCTTGACACAAAGACGCGAGAGTCTGAGCTTGCCTCGGCGCTGGAAAGCGCCAAGTCTGCCAAGGCCGAAGCCCAAAAGGCCCTTCAGGAAATTGGGGCGATGAAAAAGATAGCGGCAGGTAAGGCATTATTTAGGCAAAGCAAGCATGTGAAAGTAAATTACCTGTTACTTACCCGAGTCCGGAGCTCTCCAGGAGCATTCGCAGATCTGCCCCGCAGTGTATCCGATGCGGCCGCATTCTACCAGGCCGAGGAGGGGAGCTCGACGGAGAAAGTGTTCTGGTCCTAGTATGCTAAGGCCGGACACCCGGTGCCCCTGAGCGACTAGCTGAAGCAGCTGGTCGAGCTCCATAAGGCAGCCGAACATGCCATGAAGGGCCTTATAGGCCGGCTGTGGCCTAGGGAGGCCATGCCTGGGAGCTACTTTGGGCTGGTGCGGCGGCTGGTGGATGCCTGTCCATGGCTCGAAGACATCAAGCGCTCTGTATGCATCGAAGGTGCCCATAGGGCCCTTGCCCGTGCCAGAGTGCACTGGGGCAAGCTGGATGCTGAGAAGCTGGTGAAGGATGGGCCACCGGAGGGGAAGGAGCATCGCAGGCCCGAGATGTATTATGAGGGCGTCCTGAAGGGTGCCCGTCTTGTAGCGGATGAATGTACCAGGGATGTAATGTTTGAGTAAACTCACTCGTGTTTTTCCTGTGCGCTGAAAACTTGTTCATATGCGCTAAGCAACGCTTTTTGAATTTAAAATATTACCTTCTGTGCGGCCGTTTATTAAATCTGAGAGATGCAAGTCGTCGGCTTCTGCCCCCATGCCACGAGTGCTGGGGTGTTCGGGATAAACCTGAGCGCTCTTGTTCCCATTCTTGGGTCCTTTGAGGGAGGCGCTCAGCACAACGAACAAGGCAATCGGACTTATAATGCTTTATCACTCTCACTTAGCCATATAATTCTATAATTTTAAATTTCAGCGAAGCCCCTAGTATTCGGAAGACCGAGTTCAGGGCGCTATGCACGCCTAGGCCGGATAAATCCGGCTCCTCGCTCTAAGCGGCATAAGTCTTTAGGGACTCAAAAAACCTCTCGAGCAGCGACCAGTCTCTCACCCTATCATGACGGTCAGTTTTAGCTTTCTCTACTGAGGTGTTAACCCAGCTCAACTGGGGCACAATCGCAGTAGTTCTCCCAGTGCTACCTTAGCCGATATAACGGAACGTAAGGTACCAAAACATGGGAGCCGAGCAAACCCAATTATTGACCAAAGACATGATTCGGAGCCGATGCATATAATGCTATAAGTTCGGGGTGCCGCACTCATGAGAGTGTTCGGTCTTCTCACACCGTATTCTGGTGTGCTGAAGCCCCTGGTGTATTGGCCGTACCAGAGTGTACGGTTGCATAATGTCATGACTGAACATATTTATATGAAAAATGAATGTAATAATATACAAGAGCTATGTATTGTTTATTAAAGGGCTGCTATGAAAGCAGAATGATACAAATAGTGCGATAAGCAAGAGATGGGATTATTTGACATGTCCCCCTCTAGGGTCAAGCTGCGAAACTTTAAGTAAGATAGGTATTTAGCTCGTTATAGAGACCACCTGGACTTTCGATGTGGCTTGCTATCTCCCTGGCTGTTGCATCGTGTGTTCGGCGAGCGTACTGCCGGACAGGCCTTCCTAAGAGTGGAGTCCTGAAAGTAAGAAAAGAGAAATGACAAAATCAGGAGCCCCTAGTGCGGTTGAGCCGCATTCTAGGCATGTCGTGGTTGTGCCCCTCCCCTTATGCCCATGGTATTTCCAGAGCGTAATTATGTACGCGTGGTACTGGTTTTGCAATCTCGCGAGGGCTGTGGTTGGGGCCGCACTGCTATGCTTGCTCGGAACGTGCCACATGGTCTTGTTGTAGGTTACTCCGGGCACGCTTGACGGTGTCCGGACGTTTAGCAGCCGGACCGAAGAATTGCCTTGAGAGGCTACTTTGTACTTCCGCCGCGAGGGCCGCCGTGTGCTCCTCTGTTCGGAGAGAGCGTTCGGTGTTTCCATTGACCGTAATGACTCCGTGAGGGCCTGGCATCTTGAGCTTGAGATATGCATAGTGCGGCACCGCATTGAACTTAGCAAATGCGGTTCGTCCGAGCAGGGCGTGATAGCAACTACGGAACGGGACTATGTCGAAGATTAACTCTTCGCTTCAGAAATTATCCGGGGATCCGAAGACCACTTTGAGTGTAACTGAGCTTGTACAACTGGCCTCTACACCTGGTATGACACCTTTAAAGGTCATATTTGTGGGTTTAATCCTTGAGGGATCTATGCCCATTTTCCGCACTATATCCTGATAAAGCAGGTTTAGGCTGCTGCCGCCATCCATGAGGACTCTAGTGAGGTGAAATCCGTCAATATTGGGTCTAGGAGCAATGCGGCGAATCCGCCGTGGCGAATGCTAGTGGGGTGGTCCCTTCGATCAAAAGTGATCGGGCAGGAGGACCATGGGTTGAACTTTGGGGCGACTGGCTCCAACGCATATACGTCCCTGAGCGCACGCTTCCGTTCCCTTTTGGGGATGTGGGTTGCGTATATCATGTTCACCGTCCGCACTTGTGGGGGGAAGCCCTTCTGTCCTCTATTGTTCGGCGGCCGGGGCTCCTCCTCGTCATCGCTATGCAGCCCCTTGTCTCTGTTTTCGGCACTTAACTTGCCTGCCTGCTTGAACACCCAACAATCCCTGTTGGTGTGATTGGCTGGTTGTTCGGGGGTGCCGTGTATCTGGCACGAGCGATCAAGTATCCGGTCTAAACTGGATGGGCCCGGGGTATTTCTTTTGAATGACTTTTTCTGCTGAGCGGGTTTAGCGCCTCTGAATCCGGCATTAACTGCCGTATCCTAAGTATTGTCGTTGTTAATGCGGCGCTTGTGCTTGTTGCAACGCGACCTGCCATTGTTGTCCTTGGTATCTGAATTACCAGGGCTCTTTGTCATGTTATGACTGCGAGCTAGCCAACTGTCTTCTCCCACACAAAAGCAGGTCATGAGTGTTGTGAGGGCTTCCATGGATTTCGGCTTTTCCTGTCCAAGGTGCCGGGCAAGCCATTCGTCACGGATATTATGTTTGAAGGCTGCGAGGGCCTTTGCGTCTGGACAGTCAACTATTTGATTTTCTTGGTTAGGAACCATGTCCAGAATTGTCTGGCCGATTCCTCTGGCTACTGAATTATGTGGCTTAGGTCATCGGCATCTGGTGGTCGCACATAAGTGCCCTGGAAGTTGTCAAGTAATGCGGATTCCAGGTCCTCCCAGCAACCAATTGACTCTCCTGGCAAGTTGTTAAGCCAATGCCGAGCTGGTCCTTTAAGCTTGAGTGGGAGGTATTTTATGGCGTGTAGATCATCACCGCGGGCCATGTGGATATGAAGGAGATAATCCTCGATCCATACCGCAGGATCTGTTGTGCCATCGTATGATTCGATGTTTACGGGTTTAAACCCTTAGGGGATTTGATGATCCATTACTTCATCTGTGAAGCATAGTGGGTGTGCGGCGCCTCTGTACTGGGCTATATCACGACGTAGCTCATATGAGCTTTGCCTGCCCTGTTTGGCCTGGCCGTATTTGCCATATCCGGTGTGACGGTTATCGTCACGTGTCATGGTGCGCCCACGCGATCCGTAGATCGATCTTGTTTGCCTGGCCTTGTCTTCCAGTATGTCTCGCAGGTCTGGCGCGTTTCCCCATGCCTTGGTACTTTTTGAGCGGCGCTGGGGTGCGGCTTGAGTTGAGGGCCGAAAGGCCTCTCTGTCGCGGCCACGGGGTGGCTGATCGGCCGCATCATATGCTGCTGATGTAGGTTTAGTTGCTTCCTCCTCTAATTGGGGTAGCAGCCTGCGCTTTGGGTAGCTCTTGGAGGGGCGTTCGAGTTTGTACTCTTCGGCCGCCAGGACTTCAGTCCATCTGTCGGCTAGCAAATCTTGGTCAGCTCTAAGCTGCTGCTGTTTTTTCTTGAGGCTGCTTGCCGTGGCCATAAGCCTGCGTTTGAAACGCTCTTGTTCGACGGGATCCTCAGGCACGACAAATTCGTCGTCGTCGAGGCTTGCCTCGTCTTCGGAGGGAGGCATATAATTGTCGTCCTCGACCTCTCTGTCTGCCGCTCTCTCATGAGGGCTGGCTTCTCCATCCTCCTGCGCTGAATCCTTTTGGAGGGGGTTGTCTTCAGCACTGTCCGGGGTGTTATTGTCTACGGTGCCGGACTCGCCATTTTTGCTTTGGCGGGATTTAGAGCGGCGCCGCTGACGCCGGGGCTTAGGCTGTTTCTTGGAGGGGTCATCCTCCGTTGTTCCATTGCCATCCCCTTCTTTTGGGGTGTCCACCATGTATATGTCATATGACGAGGTGGCTTTCCAGTGCCCTATAGGCGCTAGCTGTTGGTCGTCTCCTTCATCAGCATCCATATCATCGATGTCTTCGGAGTCGAAGTCGAGCATGTCGGTTAAATCATCGACAGTGGCTACGAAGTGGGTGGTGGGTGGGCTTCGAATTTCTTCGTCGTCCGCATCCCAACCTTGCTGACCATAGTCCGGCCAGGGCTCTCCTGACAAAGAGAGAGACTTTAGTGAATTCAGGATGTCGCCAAAGGGCGAGTGCTGAAAGATGTCCGCGGCGGTGAACTCCATGATCGGAGCCCAAGTGGGTTCGATCGGAAGGGGTGCGGAAGATTTGGAGTCCGGAAAGGAGTCCGGCACCTTGGAGTCATGAGCTTCACAAAGGACCAGGCTGGTATTCGGCTCGATCGCTGTAGAGATTGCAGCCTTCGAGGCGGTGTCCAAGCATCCATCCCCGGTTGGCGCAGTCGGCTCCGAGCTAAGGGTCGGAGCGGACACCTGAGCGGCCTTCTGGGCACTATCCGGCGGCAGAGCTAGATCATGCCCATCGTGATAGTGCGGCGTGCTCGGCAGTGGCTCGAATCCGTCGAAGATCAAGTCTCCGCGGATGTCAGCCGTGTAGTTTAAACTTCCAAATCTGACATGATGGCCAGGGGCGTAGCTTTCGATCTGCTCCAGATGGCCAAGCGAATTGGCCCGCAGTGCAAAGCCACCGAAAATGAAGATCTGTCTGGGGAGAAAAGTCTCACCCTAGACCGCGTCGCGGTTGATGATCGAAGAAGCCATCGGGCCTAAAGGTGACGACACAGAGGAACTCTCAATGAAAGCACCAATGTCGGTGTCAAAACCAGCGGATCTCGGGTAGGGGGTCCCGAACTGTGCATCTAGGCGGATGGTAACAGGAGACAAGGGACACGATGTTTTTACCCAGGTTTGGGCCCTCTCGATGGAGGTAAAACCCTACTCCTGCTTGATTAATATTGATGATATGGGTAGTACAAGAGTAGATCTACCACGAGATCAGAGAGGCTAAACCCTAGAAGCTAGCCTATGGTATGATTGTTCTTCGTCCTATGGACTAAACCCTCCGGTTTATATAGACACCGGAGAGGGTTATGGTTACACAGAGTCGGTTACAATGGGAGGATATTTACATATCGTATCGCCAAGCTTGCCTTCCACGCCAAGGAAAGTCCTATCCAGACACGGGACGAAGTCTTCAATCTTGTATCTTCATAGTCCGGGAGTCCGGCCGAAGGTCATAGTCCGGCCATCCGGACACCCCCTAATCCAGGACTCCCTTAGTGTGGATCATCCCAGAAGTAATGTCTTAAATCATAGAAGAACTTTTTCTTTTGCTGGTATGTGAAGCTAGGCGGTATATATTTAGCAACAATGTAATTAGCATAGTCAGCATACCAAGGAGCAGTGCGAGAAGCATTGACAACCGCTAATTATTCATCAGGAAAACTATCATTAATAGGTAGTGGGTCATCAAGAACATTCTCTAGCCTAGATAAGTTGTTTGCAACGAGGTTCTCAGCTCCCTTTCTATCAATAATATGCAAGTCAAATTCTTGGAGCAAGAGAACACATCTAATGAGTCTAGGCTTAGCATATTTCTTTTCCATGACATATTTAATAGAAGCATGATCAGTGTGAATAGTAACTTTGGAATCAACAATATAAGGTCTAAACTTATCACATGCAAACACAACTGCTAAGAACTCTTTTTCAGTAGTAGCATAATTTCTCTGGGCAGAATCAAGAGTCTTACTAGCATAATGGATAACATTCAATTTCTTATCGACTCTTTGCCCTAGAACAACACCTATAGCATAATCACTAGCATCACACATAATTTCAAAAGGCAAATTCCAATCAGGTGGCTGAACAATAGGTGCTGTGATCAAAGCTTTCTTAAGTGTTTCAAATGCGTCTACACAATCATCATCAAAGACGAAAGGAATATCTTTTTGCAATAAATCAGACAGAGGCCTAGAGATTTTAGAGAAGTCCTTAATGAACCTCCTATAAAAACTGGCATGACCAAGAAAACTTTTTATACCTTTTATGTCCTTGGGACATGGCATCTTTTCAATAGCATCAACCTTGGCTTTATCAACTTCAATACCCCTTTTGGAGATCTTGTGCCCCAATACAATGCCTTCATTAACCATAAAGTGACACTTTTCCCAATTCAGGACGAGACTAGTATCTTTGCATCTCTGCAAAACTCAATCAAGGTTGCTCAAACAATCATCAAAAGAGGATCCATAGACGGAGAAGTCATCCATGGATACCTCACAAATCTTTTCACAAAAATCAGAAAATATAGCCATCATGCATCTTTGAAAGGTAGCAGGTGCATTACATAAACCAAAAGGCATACGCCTATAAGCAAAAGTACCAAAAGGGCAAGTAAAAGTAGTTTTAGATTGATCCCCCGCTGACACAGGTATTTGAGAGAAACCAGAATAACCATCTAGAAAACAAAAATGTGTGTGTTTAGATAGCCTTTCTAGCATTTGATCAATAAAAGGTAAAGGGTAATGATCTTTCTTTGTAGCTTAATTAACTTACGGAAATCAATTACCATCCTATAGCATGTAATAATTCTTTGCGGGATCAATTCATCTTTATCATTAGGAACAACGGTAATACCTCCCTTTTTAGGGACACAATGGACAGGGCTTACCCATTCACTATCAGCAATGGGATAAATAATACCTTCCTCAAGGAGTTTTAGAATCTCGTTTCTTACCACTTCCTTCATTTTGGGGTTTAATCGTCTTGGAGGATCTCTAACGGGTTTGGCATCTTTCTCCACTGAAATTTTATGTTGACATAATGTGGGACTAATGCCCTTAAGATCATCCAGAGTATATCCAATAGCAGCTCGGTGCTTCTTCAGAGTTTTCAATAATCTTTCTTTTTCTTTCTCTGAAAGGTTAGCACTAATAATAACAGGATATATTTCTTTTTCATCAAGATAAGCATACTTGAAATTATCACGTAATGGTTTGAGTTCAAACACGGGATCACCCTTGGGTGGAGGGGGATCCCCAAGAATTTCAACGGGAAGATTATGTTTTAGCATAGGTTCTTGTTTAAGGAACACTTCATCTATTTCTTCCCTTTCCTTCATAAACATATCGTTTTCATGGTCTAGCAAATATTGTTCCAACGGATCAGTTGGAGGAACAACAATAGAAGCAAGACAAACAATCTCGTCTTTACTAGATGGTTCCTTTTCACGAGGTTCTCTACTAAACTTAGCGAAATTAAACTCACGAGACATACCATCCATACCAACAGTGACAACATTCTTTTCACAATCAATCTTAGCACTAGCAGTATGCAAGAAGGGTCTACCAAAAATAATGGGACAAAAATTATCTTGTGGGGAAGCAAGAATAAGAAAATCAGCAGGGTATTTAATCTTTCCACACAAGACTTCAACATCTCTAACAATCCCAATAGGTTTAATGGTGTTCCTATTAGCAAGCTTAATAGTAACATCAATGTCTTCTAATTCAACATGTGCAATATCGTGCATAATTTCTTTATAAAGATCATAAGGTATAGCATTAGCACTAGCACCCCTATCACATAAGCCATGATAACAATGATCTCCTATTTTAACAGAAATAACAAGCGTGCCTACAACATGTCTACGTGTCTTAGTATCGGGTCTAGCAATATTAGCAGTTTCACCCACGAAAGAAATAACATGCCCATCTAAGTCTTCATCCAGGAGATCTTTAATCATAGCAATACTAGGTTCAACATTAATTTGCTCAGGAGGTGTATAAGTCCTAGTATTACTCTTATGAACAACAGTCGAAGCTTTAACATGATCTTTTATCCTAACAGGAAAAGGAGGTTTTTCAACATAGGTAGTAGGAATAATAGGATCACTATATGTAATAGTCTTTTCTTCGACTGTAGTAGGTGCAACTACTTTCACTTCAACATGAGGATTATATTTAAACCACTTCTCTTTAGGGAGATCAACGTGAGCAGCAAAAGTTTCACAAAAAGTAGCTACTATCTCAGAGTCAAGTCCATACTTAGAGCTAAATCCATGGAAAGCATCGGTATCCATAAAAGATTTAACACAATCAAACTTAGGTGTCATACCTAACTCCTTACCATCGTCGGAACCCCAATCTTCAGAGTTGCGTTTAATTCTTTCCAATAAGTCCCATTTGAAATCAATAGTCTTCAGCATATAGGAACCAGCACAGGAAGTATCGAGCAGGTTGCGGTTATCAAGAGAAAGCCGAGCATAAAAATTCTGAATAATCATTTCCCGAGAGAGCTCATCATTGGGGCATGAATATAACATTGACTTAAGCCTCCCCCAAGCTTGAGCGATGCTTTCTCCTTCACGAGGCCAGAAATTATATATGTAATTACGATCACGATGAACAAGATGCATAGGGTAGAACTTCTGGTGAAATTCCAATTTCAATCGCTTATAATTCCAAGATCTCGTATCATCACATAGCCTATACCATGCCACTGCATCTCCCTTCAAAGATAAAGGGAAGACCTTTCTTTTGACAACATCATTGGGAATACCTGCAAGCTTAAATAATCCACAAACTTCATCCACAAAGATAAGGTGTAAGTCGGGATGCAAAGTTCCGTCTCCTGCAAAAGGATTAGCTAGCAGTTTTTCTATCATACCCGAAGGAATCTCAAAGTGAATATTCTCATAAAGTTCGGTAGGTTGAGGAATATCTCTTTGCTCCTCTGGTTGGGGTGAAGATACCCCAAACAAGCCACTCAAAGGATTAGTTTCCATAGTGACAAGTAACAGAAAATTTCAGCACACTATATAATTGTTTCCTTACCAAGTTCCATTCACCAAGAGCGCTACGCTCCCCAGCAATGGCGTCAGAAAAGAGTCTTGATGACCCACAAGTGTAGGGGATCTATCCTAGTCCTTTCGATAAGTAAGAGTGCCGAACCCAACAAGGAGCAGAAGGAAATGATAAGCGGTTTTCAGTAAGGTTTTCTCTGCAAGCACTGAAATAGTAGGTGATAGATAGTTTTGTGATAAGATAAATAGTAACGAGCAAAAGTAAATAAAGTAAATAAGGTGCAGCAATGTCTCCCAATCCTTTATGTAGCAAAGGATAAGCCTGGACAAATTCTAATAATAATGAAGGAGCTCCCCAGGACACATTGGGAATTATCGTCAAGCTAGTTTCATCACGTTCGGTACTTTGCTAATTTGATATGTGGGTAGACCAGCACTTGGGTACTGCCCTAACTTTGACAAATATCCCACTTATGATTAACCCCTATTGCAAGCGTCCGCAACTACAAAAAGGAGTATTAAGGTAAACCTAACCACAACATTAAACATATGGGCCCATATGAACCCCTAACGAATCAACTCATAAACTAAGGTTTAAGCTTCTGTCACTCTAGCAACCCATCATCTACTTATTACTTCCCTATGCCTTCCTCTAGGCCCAAATAATGGTGAAGTGTCATGTAGTCGATGTTCACATAACACCACTAGAGGAGAGACAACATACATCTCATCAAAATATCGAACGAATACCAAATTCACATGACTACTAATAGCAAGACTTCACCCATGTCCTCAGGAACTAAAGTAACTACTCACAAAGCATAATCATGTTCTTAATCATAGGTGTAATAATATGCATTAAGGATCTGAACATATAATATTCCACCAAGTAAACCAATAAGTATCAACTACAATGAGTAATCAACACTACTAGCAACCCACAGGTACCAATTTGTGGTTTTGGATACAAGATTGGATACAAGAGATGAACTAGGGTTTGAGAGGAGATGGTGCTGGTGAAGATGTTGATGGAGATTGACCCCCTCCTGATGAGAGTATCGTTGGTGATGACGTTGGTGATGATTTCCCCCTTCCGGAGGGAAGTGTCCCCGGCAGAACAGCTCCGCTAGATCCCTAGATTGATTCCGCCAAGGTTCCGCCTCGTGGCCGCGCAGTTTCGTCCTGTAAGCTTGCCCACGAATTTTTCCAGGACAAAATCCTTCATATGGCAGAAGACGGTCGCCGGAAGCCCACCAGGGGGCCCAGGAGATAGCGGGCGTGCCCTATAGGGGGGGGCACCCCCTGTCTCCTGGACAGGGTGTGGGCCCCCTGGCCTATTTCTTTCGCTCATAAACTCTTTATAAATCCAAAAAGTGGTTTTGTGGAGTTTCGTGACTTTTGGAGTTGTGCAGAATAGGTTTCCAACGTTTGCTCCTTTTCCAGCTAGAATTCCAGCTGCCGGCATCCCCCCTCTTCATGGTAAACCTTGTAAAATAAGAGAGAATAGCCATAAGTATTGAGATATAATGTGTAATAACAGCCCATAATGCAATAAATATTGATATAAAAGCATGATGCAAAATGGACGTATCACGGTGTTCCGTTACGGTGGATGCCACGTGTCGGTCACCCTTGACGAAAGCACTTCTGTGATGCGCGATTTATCATCATGGAAGTGGACAGTTCCTTGATGATAATTTTGGTAATGTCATGGAACACTTCTACGACAACACAGGTATGACGATCTTGATTCTGTCATAAAATTGTTATGGATGTACATGCATGACAAAAAACGTGACCTCCTGTGACAAACAGGTATCATCACGGCAGTGTATTTTTTTTGTAGTGGTAACTAGGTGACATTAGAGTTGGTTGATGTGTATCATACGGTGTTATTTTAGTACAAACTCTTGGTTAGATTGATCGGAAAGAATAGCTTTGTGTTATTTTAGTACGAACTCTAGGATAGATTGATCGGAAAGAATAACTTTGAGGTGGCTTTGTACCCTACAAACAATTTCTTCTTATGTTCTCCGCTAGATAGGAACTTTGGAGTGATTCTTTGTCGCACGTTGAGGGATGGTTATATGATCCAATTATATTAGCATTGTTGAGAGATTGCACTAGCAAAAGTACGGACCCTAGGCCTCATTTTCAAGCATTGAAATACCGTTTGTGCTCCGTTTTATCAATTGATACCTTGCTATTTTTTATTGTTCCTATTACAAAAATCACTATCTGCTATCATTACTACACTTGTATCGCCATCTCTTCGTCGAACTAGTGCACCTATACAAATTACCATTGTATTTGGTGTGTTAGGGACACAAGAGACTCATTGTTATTTGGTTGCAAGGTTGTTTGAGAGAGACCATCTTCATCCTACGCCTCCCATGGATTAATAAACCTTAGGTCATCCACTTGAGGGAAAATTGTTACTGTCCTACAAAACTCTGCGCTTGGAGGCCCAACACGAGTCTACAAGAATAAAATTGCGTAGTAGACATCAAGCTCTTTTCTGGCACTGTTGCCGGGGAGGTGAGTGCATGAAGGTTTAACTTTAGATCTTGCAATTGAATCTTTTAGTTTCTTGTTTTATCACTAGTTTGGTTTATAAAAGGAAAATTACAAAAAATGGAATTGAGGTTGCATCATGTTGTTCATCTATTAATGTCTTTTGTGGAAATGATGGAAAGGAAAATTGTGCTCAATTGGTAGAAGAAGAATTCAATAAAATGTTTGGCATAAATGATGAGCATGATTATAATGTTGTTGGTATGAATTCTTTGAATATCCATGATGCTAACGATATGAAAAGCCATAAGCTTGGGGATTCTATATTTGATGAAGATGATATTTGTAGTCCCCTAAGATTTGATGTGCAATTTTGTTATAATGATTGCATGCCTCCTATTTATGATGATTATATTGATGAAAGTGGGTTTGGAAGAGTGTCAACTCTAGGTAATGATCCCACTATTTTGGAGGGTGTTGAATCTTGTTTCAATATTGAAAAAAGTGGATTTGGAGAGGTCATGAATTTATTTAGTGCTGAATCCACTATTTTGGAAGAGGTTTCAATTGATTATGACAATAAAGTTGCTATCTATGATGATTATGGTGATGACATGTATGCTATAAAGAATAATGATAACCATGAAACTTGCCATCATGATTTTAATTTTCAATCCCATGATAGTTATTTTGTTGAGTTTGCTCCCACTAATATTCATGAGAATAAATTTGCTTATGTGGAGAGTAATAATTTTTTTATGCATGTGGATCATGAAAAGAAATCTTTATGTGATAGCTATATTGTTGAATTCATTCATGATGCTACTGAAAATTACTATGAGAGAGGAACATGTGCTTTTACATATTGCAATAATATCAAGTTCCCTCTCTTTGTGTTGATAGTTTTGAAGTTGCACTTGTTTTGCCTTCCTATGCTAGTTGATTCTTGCTCCCCAAAGTTATTTGCTCAGAAAATCCCTATGGATAGGAAGCGGGTTAGGCTTAAATGTTCTAGTCATGTGATTCATGATGTTCTCTTTATGTTTCAATCTTTATCTTTTATGCGAGCCTCATTGAACTCATCATGCCTAGCTAAAAGGCATTAAAGAAAAGCGCTTGTTGGGAGACAACCCAACACTTTTACCTACTATTTCTGTGTGTTCACATGATTAGGATACTGTATTAATCATGTTCTATAGCTTTTGTTTCAACAAAGTGCCAAGTAAAGCATTTGGGATAGTGTGGATGATAGTTGACTTGATTCTGTGCAAAAACAGAAACTTTTGGGCCAAGTCCAGGAAATTCTAAAATTCACGAGAATGTGCTTTAGATCTGAAAATTTTACAGGTGATAGATATAAAAATTCTCTATGTTTTCCTAATTTTTTAGAATTTTTGGAGTAGCAGAAATATGGTTGGAGTACAGATTACTACAGACTGTTTTGTTTTTGACAGATTCTGTTTTCAATGCATAGTTTGCTTGTTTACTATTTTCTATGGCTTATATTGCTCAATATAAATTATGGAAATGATATGCTACAGTAGGCATTGTGTCGAAACAATTATGAATCTTGTCTTTGACAGTACCGAAGTGAAATGGTTTGCTCTTTATCATACTAACCTATCTCACGAAGTTCCATTAAGTTTTGTGTGATTGAAGTTTTCAAGTTTTGGGTGAGATATCGATATGTAGAGAATGAGGAGTGACAAGACCCTAAGATTAGGGATGCCCAAGGCACCCCAAGTTAATATTCAAGGAAGATCCAAGCAACTAAGCTTGGGGATGCCCCGGAAGGCATCCCCTCTTTCGTGTCAAACATTATCGGTAACCTTAGTTGAGGCTATATTTTTATTCATCACATGATATGTGTTTTGCTTGGAGCGCCATTTTCTTCTGTTAGGATTTGCTTGCTGTTATCTATAATAACGTTTTCCATCTTTTACTTCAATAAAAATGTCAAGTATAGCCTTTGACCTGCTTATTTTGTGTAACACCCCTGTGTAATGATGCTACAGTAACCCTTGGGGTTAAGTGAATCTTTTTGCTAAACAAGTGTTTGATCATCATTGTCTAATACCTCTTTCAAATTCCAGTTGAATTCAATTTCAAATTGTGATGAAATTCAACTTTTCTCAAACATGAAAACAAAAATGTTCATCATGTGTAAAATATTCATTTATTAATATTTGTGGTGAAACTACTTTTTTATAATGTTTTTAAATGGATTAAACTATTTGAAACAGAAGTTTTAAAAGAAAAGAAAAGAGAAGTTGTTTAAAAAAAGGGGGAAATGGGCCTCAGCCCCTGCCCCCTAGGCTTCGGCCCATTCGAGCTGACCCACTCCCCTCCCGGTCGCTCTCCTCACTGCTCCTCCGACCGGGGGCGCGTCCCCGCTGGACCGGCGCGCCGGCCCATAGTGCCACAACGCCGACGAGGGGTTAAGGGCAGCCCCGACACCTCGGGCCTCCTCCCCCACCTACCACTTCCACTCCTCCACCCGCTCTGCCTCTCCCCACTAGATCACCCCCTCTCTTCCTCGTTCCCCACCTCTCCAAAAGTCGCCGCCGCCACCGTCATCAATCTCATGCCCACTGTCCCCGCTTGGCCTCGCCAGGATGTCGTAGTGCACCACCGTCGAGATCCACTGCGTCTGGTGCGAGCCGTGGTCCCGATGAGCTCCAACGATGATTCTGGCGCAACCGAGCCATCTCCGAGCCCACTAAGCTCAAATACAGGCTCACTATAAGCCCGCGACCCTTTCCCCTCGCTCTCTCGCACAAATCCAGCCCCATAACCGCCAACACCATAGCCGCCCAAAGTTTGCTCCGCCGTGGCACTCGTAGCCATCGCTACCGTCAGTACCGTGCTCAACCTAGCTCGTCATCGCGCTCTAGGTCTTGCTAGTACCCCACAGAGCCCCTCCGCTGGGCCTACCATGCCCTCTGTCACCGTTGGCGGAGATGGCCGAACTCCGGCGTCCGCCTCGCCGCTTGCCATCATCGTTTTAGACCTCCCCGAGGCCAATCGTTAGCACCACGCGACGCGCCTTGCTCCCCACTTTCGAACGCCACCTCGCGCGTGCAAAAGGGTGTCCTGAGCACGTTTTCCGACAAGTTCCGAGGCTGCGCTGCCGCAGATTTGGTCGCTGGCGTGATTCAAGCGCCGATGCCGACGAGGGTGACCTGGCGCTGACGTGTGGGGCCTACTGAGCCACTGACGAGTGGGCCTAGTTGGCTCGTTGACTGGGTCAACCCACTGACATTTGGGGCCCAGTCAGTAAAACGACTTAGATAAATATAAAATCTATTAATTAAGTTGATTAATTAATCTATTCACTAATTAGACAATGACAGTGGGCCCCGCTTGATAATTAGTATTGGATTAGTCCAATTAACCCTATTTATTTAGTCCAGTCACTAACCAGTGGGTCCTACTAGACCCACAGGTCAAGTTTGACCAGTCAATCGTCACAGTTGACTGCTGATGTCAGTGTGATGTCATGCTGACGTTATAAATCATTTTAGATATTTCTGTTAAATTAATTAATTACATAAAATACTAAAACCTTTGAAAAATCATTGAAAATAAACCGTAACTCGGATGGAAAAACTTTATATATTAAAATTGCTCAGAACGATGAGATGAATCTGATCGTGTCATCTGTTTCTAGGTCGGAACCTTCTACGTAGGTGAAGCCATAACTTTTAGCCCGTTTCCGGTAGATGAATAGTGCATATATACCGATTATTAAATCCAACTTCAATCCTAAAGTAACTAAATGACTTAGACATATCTTTAGGCAACCTTGCACTGCACGTTAGCATAGCATGCTCTGTGTTGCATATGATTACTGTGTATTTATCTGTTTCTTCCCCCTCTTCTCTCCGATAGACCCCGAGACCGATGTTGTCCCTATGAGCGACTACATCACCGACGACACCACTGAGGACCTGCCTTTGCCGCTGCGCAACCAGGCAAGCAAACCCCCCTTGTTCATTCCGATATGGCCTATTCTCTTCTCTCTTATACTTGCATTAGAAATTGCTGCTGCTACTGCTTTACCTATTCTGATGCATAGCCTGATCTTGTAACCTGCTATTGTTACCTACCTGTTTATCCTAAGCTGCTTAGTATAATCTAGTTAGAGACCCATCAGAGACCCCATGTTGACCCAACTGCCATGCTGGATTATCAGAAGACCCGATCAACGGGATTGAAGACCAGGCCCCAGCACCACACAACACTCCCCTTAGTTGTACGACACTGCAGCGTTACTATCGAGTGTTGAGGGTGATACCTCGTTAGCACTTCTGATGCTAACTCTGTGGAGTAGTTACCCGGTCATGGTCATCAAGGGTGATTCCTTCTTTTCCACTTCTGATAACGATGTTGTCATGCAACCTCTCAAGTGTGAACCTCGAGGGTGGTTCCTCCTACATTCACCTTGATGATTACATCGAGTGGAATCCATCGAGGGTGATTCCCAGGGGTTTCCCCCTGGTGTTTGCACACACGGATACTTGGACTTTACAACTATTACTTGGAAAGGTGGGTCGACCCTGAGGGGTACCCGCGAGTGATGTGGAGGCAGGTTGACCTAGAGGGTACCTAAGAGTTGAATATGAGGCGTGGACGGTCATTCTTATCCCCTACCGCAAGTCCCCGAGACAGGGAGACGGAGTCACATCTTTCGTGAGTCTCTGCTCGTGACCGCACTACCAACACACTAACGGTTTAGATATTTGATCCAAGGGGCCTCTAGCCTGATAGCACTAACCATCACGTGGGCATAGTATGGCCGTTCTGTGTCGTATGCATCAACCAAAGCTTAATAGACATCAGCGACTGAGCAGCGCGCGCCGGGTTGGACTGGAACGCCCCGCCTTGTATAAGGGGGGCTAGGTTTGCTCACCGGCCACGTACGCAACATGCAGGAGTGCAAAGGACGATGGACCCATGACCCCTGCACGCTTAGGGTGTAGAACGGTGTGCTGGCCTCTCTATTAAGGCTAGGTCGAGTTGCGGTGTATCGTTTGGTCGAGGCCGAGCATGACCTAGTAAAGTGTGTTCGGACGGAGTTAAGCGAGCGTGGTGGGTAAGTTGGTGCACCTCTGCAGGGAGGAAAACATCTACCGATAGTCTGTCCTACGGTAATAGACACTCGAAGTTGTATCCCGATCGATACAAGAACTGGATACTTGAGATGAGAAATGGATAGTATGGCTCAGGGATTGCTTTCTCGCAAGGAGTCGAGGAAGGATCTCTGGGCGAGGTTGATGACACTACTACTGCTTTAATTTATGCTAGTCTGCACTCTTCTAATGATGCAAGACCGCTGAAGATGCTGAAGATGCTAGTCTTCGATAGGACTAGGCTCTCCCCTCTATTCTGGCATTTCTGCAGCCCAGTCCACATATACAGTCTTCCTTTGATAATGTGGCATATGTAGTGTAGATCCTTGCTTGTTGAGTACTTCAGATGAGCACTCACATTTTCTTTGCTTTCTTTTCTCCCCATTTCCGTTTGATGCAACCAGATGATGGAGCCCCTGAGACCACTGCCACCGCCAACAACTACTACTACCCCGAGGGTGCCTACTACCACGTGACAAACACTGACGACCAGGAGTAGTTAGGAGGCTCCCAGGCAGGAGGCCTTGCCTTTTCGATTGTTGTTACTTTTATGCTAGCCTTCTTAAGGCAGACTTGTTTAACTCATGTTTGTACTCAGATATTGTTGCTTCTGCTGACTCGTTTGTATTCGAGCTTATGTATTCAAGCCCTCGAGGCCCCTGGTTTGTAATATACAGCTTGTTTTATTTTAATTTGTGTCTAGAGTTGTGTTGTGATATCTTCCTGTGAGTCCCTGATCTTGATCGTACACTTTTGCGTGTATGATTAGTGTATGATTGAACCGGGGGCATCACAAGTTGGTATCAGAGCTGACTGCCTATAGTTTGCCCCCTTTCCAACTCCTTGGCCGAAGTTGAGTCTAGTTACTACAATTTCTTTACTAACATGGCTGTGTGTCTTACGGGCCCACGTCACCATTGGGTGGTATTAGGATCTTTTATTCCTTGTCTATACTTTGGGTCTCTGCTCTCTCTTCAACTCGGGCTAAATGAATTTACTAACTCTAACATTAGGATCCCGTGACCACATTCACCCCAAAGTTGGATAAGCCATAGTTACTCCTTAGAATAACATCTTGAATAGTACACACACTATCGTGTTGACTACTATGTGGTATCCATCGTACCTCTTTCTTATGCATGTTTCATCATGAATGTTCCTTTGTCTTTACAAATGCTCGATGTTGAACTACCCCCTGTTACATGTTAGTAGGATGGTTAGACCCGTTGGTCATGGTCGTGGTGCCAACGATCCACCACCGCCCGAATTCTTGGCCGAAATGGTACAACAGTTTGAGTTGAACCGCCAGTTCGTGGAAGGAATGATGGCTCGGTTCCCTCATCCAAATATGAGTCAGCAGCCAACCCCAGTAACTCTACAGGACTTCATGCACCTCAACTCGACCATCTACCGCAGCTCAACTCAGCCCCTTGATGCTGATGACTAACTCTGCGACATCACATATGAAATGGAGTCTGCTAGTGTTGCCCCTGCCAACTATGTCACCTTCGCATCCTTCTTCCTCAAGGGCCCCGCTACTCAATGGTGGGACAGCCATAGGCGTACCCTACCTAATGGAATGGTCATCACTTGGCCGGATTTCCAAGCTACCTTCTGTACCCGCTACATTCCTCAAGGAATCATGGACAGGAAGAAGCGTGATTTCCGTAACCTCATCCAAGGTAACAAGACAGTTGATGCTTAATAGTAGGAATTTCTGGATTTGTCACGTTATGATGAAGAAGACATTGCAACTAGTGTTCGTAGGCAAGAAAAGTTCTATGATGGACTTCACCCTGATATCAAGCTAGCACTCCTCGTTCATGACTTTGCCGACTTTGCCACCTTGGTGAACAAGGCTATTCAGGTAGAGACTGGTCTTCAGGAACACCAGCGATCCCTCAGGCGCTACCGTGATGCTGGCTCATCTTCAGGCCCGTCAGCGCAGAAGCATCGAATATGGATTCCCCACAACATGTATCGTCCAACTGTACCTGCACCAAGACAGTCCTATGCCACACCTTGCCTGCCTCCTCCACCGCCGAGCCAGCCTCTTCGGACTACACCACCCTGAGCTCCTGCTCCCAATCCCAATGATGGTTTGTGCTTCAAGTGTGGCCGTCCAGGTCACCTTGGCAAAGAGTGCAATCAGAAACAGAACAAGCTGGCTCTGCCTTCAACTGGCCGAACAACCAGCCCCGCAACAGCAAAGCTAGACCTTATGGTCGTGGTCAGGCTAATCATGTTGATATGAAAGAAGCTCAAGACTAGCCTGCCACTGTGATGGGTACTCTTCTCGTTAATTCAGTATCGGCTTCTGTTTTATTCGATTCAGGAGCATCACATTCATTCATGTCAGAAAATTTTGCATATGCACACGACATTCGGTGCGAGCGCATGAACACTCCCATAGTGGTACGCACCCCTGCGGGCCGATGTCAAACTACCATGATTGGCCGCGATGTTCCTGTTGATCTTGAAGGGTTGGAATTCCTTGTTTCTCCCATTATTCTAGAGTCTTCCAATATTGACCTCATTCTGGGAATGGAATGGTTGAAAGCACATACCGCCTCTATCATTTGCGCCACCAAAGTCGTTCATCTCCTACATCCTTCTGATGAGATAGTAAGCTACCATGCTCAGATTGTTCAAAATGCTGAAGGACGACTTTATGCCTTGAATGCGTTGAACGCAACACATCTTGAGGGAATTGAAAAGATTCCAGTCGTTCGTGACTTCCTAGACATTTTTCCAGAAGAACTTCCAGGAATACGCCCTGCTCGAGCTGTCGAGTTTGTCATCGATTTGAAACTAGGCACTGTTTTTATCGCCAAACAACCCTACAAGATGCCACCTCATGAACTCCTTGAGCTTAAGGAGGAAATTGACAAATCTCTTCATAGTGGTTTCATTCATCCAAGTTCCTCTGCTTGGGGAGCACCTTCTCTCTTGATGAAGAAGAAGGATGGAACGAATCGTTTGGTCCAAGACTATCATCCTATCAACCAAGCAACTATTCAGAACAAGTATCCCCTCCCTCGGATCAATGATCTGTATGATCAACTGGTTGGTTCCGTGGTATTCTATAAACTCGACCTGAGGTTGGGTTATCACCAGATCCGTGTCCATGAAGAGGATATTCCCAAGACCGCATTCATCACTCGTTACAGTCCTTACGAGTACACCGTTATGTCTTTCGCCTTGACCAATGCTCCAGCTACATTCTGATGAACTATATATTCATTGAATACCTCGACAAGTTCGTCATGGTTTATCTGGATGATATCCTTGTTTATTCCAAGAACAAAGAAGAACATGCTGTACATCTTCATCTTGTTCTAGAGAAGCTTCGGGAACATCTGCTTTATGCCAAGTATTCCAAGTGTGAATTCTGGCTACCCAAAGTCACCTACCTTGGTCATGTAATCTCCAAGGATGGTATTGGTCAACCCAGAGCGAGTTCAGGCTATTCTTGACTGGACCCCTCCGAAGGCTGTCAAGCAAGTCAGAAGATTTCTCGGACTCGCCAGCTATTGTTGTCGTTTCGTTGAAAACTTCTCCAAGATTGCCAAGCCCCTGACTAATCTGCTTCACAAGGGCGTTAAGTTCGATTGGACAGACAAATGTCAGGAAAGTTTCCAGGCACTCAAGGACAAGTTGACTTCTACCCCAGTGCTTGCTCCCCCTGATTCTCGCAAGGGCTTTGTCATCTATTGCGACACTTCACGACAAGGATTAGGTTGTGTCCTAATACAAGAGCACAGAGTGATTGCTTATGCCTCCCGTCAAGTGCGTCCTCGTGAAGAGAACTACCCAGTTCATGACCTCGAGCTTGCTGCAGTTATCTATGCACTAAAGTTATGGCGACAGTACCTTCTCAGTAATCATTATGAGATCTTCACCGATCATCAGAGTCTGAAGTATCTGTTTACTTAGCTAGATCTCAACCTCCATCAACAGCGATGGATGGAAGCTATTGCTGACTACAACTGTGGTATATCTTATACACCTGGCACAGCTAATGTAATGGCCGATGCCCTGAGCCGCAAGTCTTATTGCAATAACCACATGGTTCATATAGCTAAACCCCGCCTTTATGAAGAACTTTGCAAGCTGAACCTTCAACTAGTTCCACAGGGTTCTTTGAATAACCTTGTCTTGGAACCAACTCTTCTGAAAGCAATTAAGTCTGCTCAAGCCAAAGATGCTCATGTTGATCTGATGAAAAAGGATCTTGCCTTAGAGATCCAGAGATTTCTCGCTTGCTGAAGATGGGACCTTATACTTCAGAGATCGTATTGTAGTACCCCGGTTCGAGCTTATGATAGAGAAGGTGATAAAAGAAGCGCATGACACCCCTCTCTCTATTCATCCGGGAAGTACCAAGATGTATCTAGACATCCATCAAAAGTACTGGTGGTCTAAAATGAAGAAAGACATTGCTCGATATATTGAAGAATGTGACGTCTGTCGTCGCGTCAAAGCAGAACATCAGAAACCGGCCGGACTTCACAACCGCTTCTGATTCCTGAATGCAAGTGGGATAAGATTCAGATGGACTTTGTCACTGGCCTTCCCAAGTCTCAGAAAGGTAATGATGCTATCATTGTCGTCATCGACCAATTCTCGAAAGTTGCTCACTTTCTGCCAGTCAAGGAGGCAATCACTGCTAGTCAATTAGCAAACTTATATATCTCCAAAATTGTGTCACTCCATGGCATTCCGAAGGAGATCAGTTCAGACCATGGCAGTATATTCACTTCAAAGTTCTGTGATAGTTTTCAAGAGGCAATGGGAACTCATATTACCTGGAGCACTGCTTATCATCCCCAATCCCAAGGCCAAGTCGAGTGAGTCAACCAAATTCTGGAAGACATGCTTCGGGCTTGTGTTATTTCTTTCGGCAAGAAGTGGGAAGAATCTCTCCCTTATACGGAGTTGTCTTATAACAACAGCTATCAAGCCAGCTTGAAGATGGCTCCCTTCGAGGTGCTCTATGGACGTAAGTGTCGAACCCCTCTAAATTGGTCAGAAACTAGGGAACGAACACTCATTGGTCTGGATATTATTCAACAAGCTGAAGAGCAGGTTCGCATTGTCTAGGATAATCTCAAGGCGGCTCAGTCCCGCCAGAAGAGCAAATATGACCGGAAACACTGGGGTTCAACTTATCAACCTGGTGATCAAGCTTATCTATGTGTCACTCCTTTGAGAGGCACTCATAGGTTCGGAGTCAAGGGCAAGCTAGCTCCGCGCTACATTGGTCCCTTCCGCATTCTCACCCGTCGTGGACTGGTGACTTATCAATTGGATTTGCCACCTTAGTTCTCTCACGTCCATGACATCTTCCACGTGTCGCAACTTCGTCGATGCTTCAAGGATCCGGAACGTGAAGTGAATCTGAAATTAATTGAAGTTCAAGACGATCTCACATACAAAGAGCATCCGATCCGCATTCTTGAAGAAGATGAACGTAGAACCCGCCAGAAGGTTACCAAGTTCCTCAAGGTGCAATGGTCGAATCATACTAAAGATGAAGCCACTTGGGAACGCGAGGATAACCTCCATGCTGAATACCCCGATATTTTCCCTTCTACCTCTTAATTCATGGGACTAGAATTTATTTTAGAGGAGGAGAGTTGTAACACCCCTGTGTAATGATGCTACAGTAACTCTTGGGGTTAGGTTAATCTTTTTGCTAAACAAGTGTTTGATCATCATTGTTTAATACCTCTTTCAAATTCCAGTTGAATTCAATTTCAAACTGTGATGAAATTCAACTTTGCTCAAACATGAAAACAAAAATGTTCATCATGTGTAAAATATTTACTTATTAATATTTGTGGCAACCCTACTTTTTTACAAAGTGTTTAAATGGCTTAAACTATTTGAAACAAAAGTTTTAAAAGAAAAGAAAAGAAAAGTTGTTTAAAAAAGGGGAAAAGGGACCTCAGCCCCTGCCCCCTGGGCTTCGGCCCATTCGAGCCGGCCCACTCCCCCTCGAGGTCGCTCTCCTCACTCCTCCTCCGAATGGGGGTGCATCTCCGCCGGACCGGCGCGCCACCATGTAGTGCCACGACGCCGGCTAGGGGATAAGGGCAGCCCCGACGCCTCGGGCCTCCTCCCCCACCTACCACTCCCACTCCTCCACCCTCTCCGCCTATCCCTCTCCCCACCAGATCTCCCCCTCTTTCCCTCATTCCACACCTCTTCGAAAGTCGCCGACGCCACCATTGTCGATCCCATACCCACCATCCCCGTTCGGCCTCGCGAGGATGTCGTAGCGCACTGCCATCGAGCCCCACTGCTCCTGGTGCAAGCCGTTGGTGCTGAGGAGCGCTGCACCAAGCCCCTCGACGCCTTCTTCCTCCTCGGTCCCGACAAGCTCCGGCGACGATTTCGGCGCCACCAAGCCATCTTCAAGCCAAGCTCAACTACAGGCTCACTATAAGCCCGCGATCCTTTCCCCTCGCTCTCCCGCACGAATCCAACCCCGTAACCGCTAACGCCATAGCTGCCCAAAGTTTGCTCAGCCGCGACACTCGTTGCCATTGCTACCGTCTGTACCGTGCTCGACCTAGCTCGTCACCGCGCTCTAGGGCTTGCTAGTACCCCGCATAGCCCCTCCGCTGGGCCTGCCGTGCCCTCTATCACCATTGTCGGTGTCAAAACCAGCAGATCTCGGGTAGGGGATCCCGAACTGTGCGTCTAAGGATCAAAGGTAACAGGAGATGGGGGACACGATGTTTACCCAGGTTCGGGCGCTCTTAATGGAGGTAATACCCTACTTCCTACTTGATTGACTTTGATAAGTATACGGGTTACAAGAGTTAATCTACCTCTTGATAGTAATGGCTAAACCCTAGATGTCTAGCCTGTATGATTATGCTCCTGCCTATGGACTAAGCCCTCCTATTTATATAGGCACCATATGGAACTACGGTTGCACAAGGTTGGTTTATAGAGGAAGGAAACTATACATCTGGATGCCAAGCTTGCCATCCGCGCAAAGGAGACTCCCATCCGGACACGGGAGGAGGCCTTGTATCTCATATTTTCATGGCCCATCTGTCCGGCCCATTTCACATAGGCCGGCTCCTCAAGGACCACATAGTCCAGGACTCCCTCAGTAGCCCCTGAACCGGGCTTCAATGATGATGTATCCGGCGCGCAGAGTGTCTTCGTCATTGCAAGGCGGGTTCCTTCTCCGAATACTCCAAAGCAGTTTTTCACACATAATAGTTGTATCCGACTCTGTTCAATAATTACAACTTTGAGCTATAAGGGCAAAACTATTCAAAACAAAGTAAGTCACGTCCATAGGGAATTTTTTCGGTAAGGCGTTATGTCCTAGCCTTGTTAGTATCCCGAACCGTTTTACAACCCTCGCTTCGTGTTTCGACGCGCGGTTATTGACACGTCTTGTCAAAGCAGAGATCATGTCCCCTTATCACGGGATTCTCATCAAGAGGGGTTTGGGTCATCCAACCGTGTCGTCCACACGCCCCCTTGGGAATAGGCGAGATTTAAGGCTTTGGAGGGGACGCTTGACATCCATTGCCTTTATAAGAAGATAAGGATCCGTCTTTTTACCCCACGCCTTTTTCCTTTTCAACCCCGTCCGCCCTTCGAGCTCCAGCACCCAAGTTCCAACCCTTTCCATCGCCACAAAACAACCCAGCCATGTCTGGATCTAGGCGCAGGGCAAGTGGATGGCTTCCTCTGTTACAGAAGAGAACATCAAGGAGCTCCGGGAAGCTGGGTACCTGGCCGCGGACATCATCCACCGGCTCCCTGCCAAAAAGCAGATCATTCCCACTCTGGAGCCTAATGAGAGGGTAGTGTTCATCCCTCATTTCCTTCGCGGGCTAGGGTTTACCCTTCATCCTTTTGTCTGCGGTCTCCTATTTTATTATGGGTTAGATTTTCACGATCTAGTCCCAAATTCCTTCCTCAATATTTTGGCATTTATCGTCATGTGCGAGGCATTCCTCCGCATCCCTCCCCACTTCAGCCTATGGCTCAAGGTCTTCAATGTGAAGCCGAAGGTGGTTGAAGGCCAACACGCGGAGTGCGGCGGTGCCATTGTGAGCAAACTTCCCAACGTCACCTGGCGAAAGGGGACCTATGTGAAGACTATCAAGGGATGGCAGCAGGGGTGGTTATATACCACGGAACCCCGTGATGCCACATGGGTCGCCGCTCCTGAGTTCAAGTCTGGGCCCCCGATGCGGCTTACCTCCTGGCTCAATAAAGGCCTAGATTGGGAGTCACTCGACGAGGTGACGATGCTGGAGGGCCACGTTAAGGGTATGATAAACAAGAACACCAGTCTTGCCAGCGTGATCCAGGTGATGCTTTTCTGCTAGATTCTCCCTTGCCAACGCCGGACTATACATATGTGGGAATTCGACCCAGATGGTCCTCGGACCCTGCAGCGGTTCTTTGGCACGACGCACGAAGACATATGGAAGCTGCTTTTCAAAGCTCAGAAGTCATGGCCGGAAACAACCGAAGACCGCGGCCTCGACTACGCCCATCTGGCCACTCCCGTAAGTTTTATGATAACTTTAATTTGCAAATCCAAGGAGTATATTGAACTTTCTTACTCCCACTGGGCTGGAAAAAGAAGGCGGAGCAGATCAAATGTCCGGCTCTGCTACCGGAAGACCAGGCAACCCCTTTGCTGACGAAGATGCTGGTTCAGACACCGTGTCAGGCGCTAGAGAAGAAGGTCAAGAAGAAGGGCAAGGAGGCCAGAGGTGGCCTCCACTGTAAGGGTGCTTCGGACGTCGTGTCCAAAGACACCGCGACCTCCTCCTCTCATGATGAAGATGTAGAGGAGGAAGAGAGCAACTCTCCCCTTAAGGGGGGAAAGAAGAAAAGGGCAGCTTGCACGTATCTAGAGGTGGAAGCGTCCAAGAAGGGGAAACCCTCCCTTTCGGATGACTCCAAAACGGATGCCGAAGCCATCCCCGAGTGGCACCCCAGGCCAAAGTCTAGTCGGGTCGTAAGTATCCAAAGACACCATTCATATATCCGATTTCATGCCTTGTAGTTCTAATATATTGAATTACGCGTCGCAACCCGGCTTGTGATCTCCCTCAAGGATCATCGTCATCTGGGAACTCGCTAGGGCCGAACGCGATGGAGAGTGAATCTCCTCCGCAGGTTTCTCCACCCAACGCTACAGACAACACTGAAGTGTTGTCCCGAAGAACCTCTCTAGGTCACGGGGAGGTGCAGGAGTCCGTAAAGGCGGCAATGGAGGGTAATACCTGTGTTGCCGAAAAGAGGGGAAATCGACCCCCATGGAGACCGGCGATGGGGACCAAGCTCAATTCGGCCCCCAACCGAATATTATTCCGGAGACCCATACGTCTCCGAAATCAAGTGAGTAGCCTCCTTCGAAAGAAGGGGGCGTGCATCTCCACCGGCGTCCTCTATCAATTCGGAGGCACTAGACACTTTGGTGGAAGCGCTTCAAAGCGCCTCCATCATGGAGGAGCACCGTACCCTTATGGGTACGGTGGTTGAAAAGGTTTGGTCCGCTAAAAACAGATTGAACCAAGCCTATACCAGACTTTTAACAGGTTTTGAGGTTTGTGATGTAACACATTTTGGCTGTTTGCATATGGAATGTCTGTGTATAGTTAGTAGCCCCTAAGATTCTGCTCAGCGTTCGCGAAGAAAGGCCAAACAGAGGATCGAATAATGCTTCATAGGAGCTAACATATATGTTTCTTTTGATGAAGAGGCTTCGATGCTAGCGGCAACCTCGCATGCCGCCGAACTATCCGAACTAAAGCACAAGTTGGAGGAAAAGCAATGTATAATGATAAGAGTTCCAATTTGTTATCTAACTGAGCTTTATGATTATGCTCATAGTTGACACGTCTGAGGTCGAAGCCCTCAAGAGCGCGCTGGCTGAGGCCAAGAGGGAGGTGAACAAGGAATGAACTGCCTGCCAAAAACATGAAGCGAGGTTGAAGGAAGTCCAACAAGAGCTACTGATGCTATAAGAATATGTGGGTCCTTCGAGCGCAAGGTGTCGGATCGAGACTTCGAACTCGCTACGGTGCTCCAGAGTGCAAAGGAGGCCCGGATTGAAGCCCAAGGTGCCTGTCGGGAGATCCGAGAGGCCAAGCAGATCGCGACGGGTAAGGCCTTTAATATGCAGAGCAAAATTGTGAGGAGAAAGTACACCTTACTAACACACATTTGGAGTTCTCCAAAAGCGTTTGCAGATCTTCCCCGAAGTATTGCTGATGCTGCAGATTTCTTCCAAGCCGAAGAGGGGAGCTCAACAGAGAAGCTGTTCTGGTCGTAGTACCTTGCACCAGAGCATCCTGTGCCCCTTAGTGATCAGCTGAAACAGCTGACCGAGCTACATAGGGTGGCCGAACTAGCCATGAAGTATGTTATAGTCCGTCTTTGGCCAGCCGAACTCATACCTAGTAGCTATTTTGGGCTTGTGAAGCGGCTAGTCGATGCCTGCCCACGACTTGACACTATAAAGCGGTCAGTTTGTATCGAAGGTGCCCGGATGGCCTTTGCCCGTGTCAAGGTGCAGTGGGCAAAGATGAATACCGCCAGTCTTGCAACCGAGGGACCCCCCGCAGGCAAGGAGCACTGTACGCCAGAGCGATACTTCAACGATGTCCTTGAAGGATCCCGTATTATAGAGGGCCTGTGTTTGAAGGAAATCATTTTTGAATGAATGTATCTGTGCTGCCCAAACTTTGTATTATGAAAACAAGGCGTTTGTATAATATTAATCTTGTTTAGTCCGAAATTATCTATCCTACGTTGCGGCCATTTATTAAATCTGAGAGTTCGCCAGTCGTCGGCTTTAGCCCCTCACGTAGATACTACGGGGGTGTTCGGAACAGCACAAAAACACACTTAACCCAACGATCTGGTCCTTGAAGGAGGTGTCAGGGCGGCGAACCAGGCAATCAGACTATGCGTCTTTATTACTCTCCTTAGCCATAGGAGTTTGACAATAAGATTGTAGGCGCAGCCCCTGGTATTGTTCGATGATCCGAACATGGATGATGTAGACGTTTGTCCCGGCAAAGGCCAGTTCATCGCATAATGCAGAAAAAATCGCAAGAGATTTGTAATTAGTCACCGAATAGCTGACCAGCTCTCGCCGCATCATGACAGTTAGTTTAGGGCTTTCTCTACTGAGGTGTTTATCCGGATGAGCCAGAAATACAATCATAGTAGTTCTCCAGTTACTACCTTAGCCGAACAAGCGGAACATAAGGTAGTAACCATAGGAGCGGGCAACCCAACTATTGACCAAAGACATGATTCGGAGCCAATGCATATAATGCTATATTTGGGATGCCGAATTGTATTATAAGAAGTGTTCGGACTTATGTTATTGTTGGTGGATGTACGTGGCTGAATAGAGCCCCTGGCAATTTAAGTCATGCCGAGGTGTACATGACAATCACATGAAAAAGAGGGAAATACATATTAGGAAAGGAGCCAGTACCTAATAGGTTGGGCAAAAAAACGGTTCCCATTATAGTCTGATTGGTACGTTAAAATGTATTTGTACAGATAATGCAATAAGCATCAAGGCTATTTTACATGCCGAGCACAAGGGAAAGTTGTGTACAAATGCTAAAAAGGGGAAGGAGTGATCTTTGAAGATCCTTGAGGTATTCTGCCATGCATCTGCGCTGCCTTTCGCCTTGTTGTGTGATCCTTTGAGAGGATTAATGAATGAGTTTTATAAGGGGCCGGCAAGAGGGCCCTTGACACCATAAAAAGGTGATGTGGGTTGTAAAGAACCTTGAAAAATAAAAATGAAGTTAAGAAAAAGATAGATGGGGGTCCAGGTACGGTTGAGCCGTATTGTGGACTTTATCCTTGATATGCCTCCATCATCGCCCATGGTATCTTTAGTGCGTAGTTATGTGCACGTGGTACATACACTGTTGTTCGGTTGGGGCGAAGACAGAGGCTGGATTGCTAATCGAGCTCCTGACGAGCTAGACTATCATTCTGCGGGGTAGTCCAGACTCGTTTGACAGGGTCCGGGGGCTTGACTGTCGATGTGGAGTTCGGCTTGATAAGGCCGACCTGCACTTCCGCTGCGAGGGCTGCAGTGTGTTCCTCAGTACGGAGGGAGCGATGCATGTTTCCATGGACTATTATAACACCGCGTGGTCCTGGCATCTTGAGTTTTAGATAAGCATAGTCCGTGACCGCATTGAAGCGAGCAAACACAGTTTGTTGGAGCAGTGCATGATAGCCACTACAAAAAGGGACAATGTCGAAGATCAAGTCTTCGCTTCAAAGTTGTCCGGCGAACCGAAGACGACTTCCAATGTGATTGAGCCCGTGCAGCGGGCCTCTACACCAGGTATTACTCCTTAAAGGTGGTTTTGGTGGGCTTGATTCTTGATGAGTCAATACCCATTTTCCGGACTGTGTCCTAATAGAGGAGGTTAAGACTGTTGCCGCCGTCCATGAGGATTCTTGTGAGGTGGAATCCATTGATAATTGGGTGGAGGACCAACGCGGCTGAATCTCCATGACGGATACTGATCGGATGGTCTCTGCGATCAAAAGTAATCAGGCATGCACACTATGGGTTGAATTTTGGGGTGATTGGCTCTATCGCATAGACGTCCCTTAACGCGCGATTGCGCTCCCTCTTGGGGATGTGAGTGACGTATATCATGTTCACCGTTTTGACCTCGGGGGAAATTTCTTCGGTCCCCCTGTGTTCGGCAGGCGAGGCTCCTCGTTGTCATCCTCACTGGGCGACTCTTTCCCCGTGTGTTTGGTGTTTAACTTACCGGCCTGTTTAAAGACCCAACAACTTCTGTTGGTATGATTGACAGGCTTATCAGGGGTGCCGTGAATTTGGCAAGGTCGATCGAGTATTCGGTCCAGGCTAGATGAACCGTTTTTGTTCCTTTTGAATGGCATCTTCCACTGACCGGATTTTGGGCCACTGAATCCGGCGTTGACCGCTGTGTCTTCGGCATTGTCAGTGTTGCTCCGACATTTGTTTTTATTGCGTCGGATTCTGCCGTTGTTGTTTCTGGCGTCAAAAGTGATGGGGTCACTGGTACTATTGCTGCTACGAGCTAGCCAGCTATCTTCGCCTGCACAAAAGCGGGTCATAAGTTATGTGAGGACTGCCATGGACTTCGAATTTTCTTGGCCGAGGTGTCGGGCGAGCCATTCATCGTGAATGTTGTGTTTAAAGGCTGCCAGAGCCTCGGCGTCCATACAATCAACAATTTGGTTGTTTTTTATTAGGAACCGGGTCCAGAATTTTCTGGCTGACTCTCCAGGCTGCTGGACTATGTGACTGAGGTCATCGGTGTCCGGAGGCCGGATATAAGTGCTCTAGAAGTTGTCTCTAAAGGCATCCTCCAGGTCTTCCCAGCTTCCAATAGAGTTTTTTGGGAGGCTGTTTAACCAGTGCCGAGCTGGTCCCTTAATTTTATGGTGGAGGTATTTGATGGCATGTAAATCTTCACCGTGAGCCATGTGAATGTGAAGAAGAAAGTGTTCAATCCATACTGCGGGGTCCGTAGTGCCATCATATGATTCAATGTTCATGGGTTTAAAACCTTCTGGGAACTTGTGCTCCATTACTTCATCGGTGAAGCATAGGGGGTGTGCGACGCCTTTGTATCGGGTAATGTCACGACGTAGTTCGGATGGAGTCCGTATATGGTTTTCGGCCCGGGGAAGGTGTACTTGTCGCGCCAAGCCTAATGACCGTCTTCTCGTGCTGGGGCACGCCCCCTTGATCTATAGATTGATCTGGACTGACCGGCTCTATTATCCAGGTCCTGTCATAAGTCATACGTGTATCCTGCAGCTGATGTCTCTCTGCCTCTAGGGCGAGGTGGTGCAGGCTGGTGTTCGGCTTGAGTTGCCACTCTGTCCCGACCATGTGGCGGTTGGTCTGGTCCGTCGATAGCGTTATGCTTTGGCGGTATAGGCTCTGGGGCCTCGTCATTGAATTGGGGTAGCAGCTTGCGCTTCGGGTAGCTCTTAGTTGGGCGCTTGAGGCCGTATTCCTCGGCTGCCAGGACATTAGTCCATCTGTCATTGAGCAGATCCTGATCGGCTTGAAGCTGTTGCTGCTTCTTTTTCAGGCTTCTTGCAATGGCTATTAGTCGGCGCTTAAAGAGCTCTTGCTCGAGGGGTTCCTCTGGCACGATGAATTCTTCGTCGTCGAGGCTCTCATCCTCTTCTGAGATTTGTAGGTAGTTACTATACTCCAAGTCCTCATTCCCGACAGGATCATCGGGGTTAACTTGCCCATCCTCCCAATCATCCTGTTTGGATGTTGGCTCGATAGGGGCTTCTTGGTCTTCGGCGTTATCCGGAGTATTATTGTCTCTGGTGCCGGTATTACTATCTTTTTCACGACACGATTCCGAGTGGCGTCGCTGACATCGACGCGTTGGTGGCGCCTTAGAAGGCTTGTCCTCAATGGGACCCTTCCCGCCATCGCCATCATCTTCATTGGGTGTGTCCACCATGTACAC